>NW_027107556.1:203852-217123 GCF_000696795.3 Halyomorpha halys | reverse complement strand
AAATAAAATAACATAATGATAAAATAATATATACAATAATTACACAATCGACCTGAGGATCCCTGAGCACACTCTATCCCACACGTGTGAGGGGTAGAGCAGAGCTCAAGAGATACTTACCTAAAAAAAAAAAAAAAAATAGAATTAAAGTTTCTATCTTTTAGGAAAATTAATCGAAAAGTTGGGACCTTCCGAAAATAGAGAACCTTTAATTGTATTTTTCGTAAAGGTGGTAGAAATGTATTAAGGACTACTGTGAAGTATACCATCGATATGTTACAAAGCCGAAGTGTAAACATTATAAAAACAAAAACAAACTCTGTTAAGAGTTATACTTTTCACAGCCTCCCTATGCCACCCAGAATAATCTTATATATGAAAGAAATAACGTTTTAGAAATATATACATACAACCTAATTCAAAAAACAAACATTTATTTTTCAGTTTTTCTTATCCTGCCTGCTAAATTTTAATGTAATATATCCTAAGATGATGAATTCTTATCACAGTGAGAGCAGCAGTAATAGATTACTCTTAATCACTGATTCACCTAAATGACTTAAGGAACCAATCTGAAAAGGACTCATTGTTTCCGAGAGACAATAACTCACTTTTATTCCTGAATATACTCAGGCAATAAAGTGAAGACATTCCAAACCCTAATTACCATATAACATTAACAATTTTTTCTGTGAGTCAATAGTGACGTCTTGTGGCGAGTTGTAAAGGCCAGTCTATGTTGGAAATTGAGTTGTTATTGTAAACAATAATATTCCTTGTCGTTCAAAAAGTTTCTTGTTCTAGTCCAATTTCATATTAGTGTAGTTTTTTTTTGTGGTAGTGGAAAGCTATCTAAATTTAACTGTTTGAAGATCTACTTTTACAACAAAACTTAAGAATTTAAATCGACGAAGAATATTTATCAAGTTACATAATGTACATATTATTGTGTATAATATAATATTATATTTATCATATTATATATAAATTATTAACCGAATTTTTCAAACTATGAAGGAGATGGTTGAAATTAATGGTTAATAACTATTTATTTGTCAATTTTTATCTCGCTTCGTAAGACAAAATAAGCTACAAAACAAAAAAGATACTTTGAAAATGTCGGTTAATAACTTACATAAAAGTACACTAAGGTAACGTTAAAAATTATGTAAATATAAATGGAAATAATATTATATAAAAATAAATAAAAACTGTATATTCCTTTTTGTACTTTATATTGTATTCTTATTTATAATCAAGTTCAAGCGATACATATGAATTCATTAGCGCATTATAATTGATTTATCAATTGTAAATTTATATCATTATTATTTCATTTCATAAGTTCTTCCAATTATAGTTTTTTTTTTAAATTTTATTATTTAGTTTTATTTTGTTAATGGAATTATTAGTATTATCCCTAAAAAACAATTCGTATTGTACTGTTCTAGCAGCCTCTTAAGAGCCCCAATAATCAAAAGTATAACTAACTCATATTTCATTGAGTTTTGTGAGGTGTAGATAGTTGACCGTAGATTTATAATTGGATGAGATGGTCTGGGGGGCAGTTTTTATTCGTGCCGACGCTTCGACCTGATTTTCAGTTCTTCATCAGGGAGATTTCGGCCGAGATTCTGGCTAAACTGAAACCACACCGTTTCTTCAGAAATCGTCACAAAACGTAAATTATTGTGCGCGATTTCTAGCAACTTACACTACGGATCGGAAAAATTAGCAATTTAAAATTGTTTTGAAACCAGACCTTATATGAGAATCCTTCTCTGAAAATACCTCCTTCATTTCAAAATCAATATAACAAATTCATTTATTATAACTATAAATGTAATGAATATTGAGGATTCGTCATCATAAACATTTGCATATCCATTCGGCTTTGGAAAGTCATATGCTAACATTTATTCTACAATCCTCACACAAGACTGAAAATACAGGAAACTGTACGTCGGTTTCGACTATTACAGCACTTACTAGACAAACGGTCCAAACTGGAAAAAAATTTACATGACAATTATAAGGCCAATCTAGACATACGGCGTTAAGCTTTGGGGTTCCACTAAACCTTCGAATACTTCTCGTATCCAATCCAAAATCCTTCGTGAAATCCTAAATGCTCCCTACTTTGTCACAAATAAAATGATCCACAAAGACCTTAATGTTCTATTTGTAACCGATCTAGCCCGAACCAGATATCAATCCTTCTATCACTAAATCCCTAACAACTCAAACCCATTAGTTTCTAATCTTGCTTCTTCTTTTATTCCGGACAATCCTACGAAGTGTCTGAAAAGAAGATGGCCTCGAGACCTTACATTGTAAAAATGTGAGTGCTACCGTTGGATAGTCTCTCTACATGCTTGTACCATACCGTTATCATTTCTTAAAATTTACTTGATGTATTTTATATATAGTTGTAAATATCAACAAATTAAAAAAAAAAACATTTTTTCCTCATTTTGAATAAATAAATAAAATAAGGCGTTAGAATCTTGAACATAATGTATATAAATTTTCAGTACATATTGTTCGTAGTATAGATATACTCATGGCTTACATCACATTGTAGCGAAGTTTACTAATTTTACGAAAAATACAATATTAAAGGTTCTCTGTTTTAGGAAAATTAATTGAAAAGTTGTATTTTTATGTAAAGTTAGTGGAAATACACTTAGCACCACTGTGAAGAACGCCATGTATATACTGATAATTTACACAAACATGTAAGTATGTCTTAAAACATGCGTTGTGATATGGCCTTACATTTCACCATATCCCACCGCTCGCTTCAGAGAACTGCTGCATTGGTCTAATCAAAGGCTGTTCGAAGAATTCGTCAAACTGGTTCCTTATTCTTTATTTAACAGATTTCTCCTCTTCGTCGAATTAAATTCCCTATGACTCAACTCTCTCATTTATACCCTCAAATTTTTACTTTTTTTCTTGTTTATTAATCGCCCAACGTTGGACTTGCCTCTAAACGCCCTGATGCTGGTAGAAACGTTTGTGTTCTTTATTATTCTCAGCCCTATTATTTTCTCTTCATATATAATATACAGTCCACTTTCAACTTATCATAAGACTATTATTTATTTTATAACCATTAACTTATTTTACAAAATAGTTTGAAAAACCTACTATCGCAGGAAAAACAGCAGTACTAAAAGATTTATTAAAAACCTGTTAGATTCATATAACTAATAATTTGTCATTTGAGTTATGGCAGTATGAAATTCTTAGAAATGGACAGAATGTTTTTAATTATTTCTTTTCATATTTTATTCTACAAATTATTGCCTACATTTTAACTTAGTTCTCGACTAACGTTGTAAAATTGAATCTATGAGCATTTCTATTTCTTTGTAACATTTGTCGTTTTAAATGGGACGCCTCATTCATTCAGTCAGCCAGAAGCGTCGTTTTCCGGTAAAAGAGCTTTTATCTAATCTAGTATTCACTACATAGAAAAATAACATACGCACTGCGTTCATAATGCGTTCTAAAAATAATCTGGAAATGGATGGTGAATTTAAAATATTTTACTAAACCTAGGCTCCAATGCGTAATGTTAACTTGAGTTTCGTAACTGGGTGGATCATTCAGTGTTTCAAGTAAAGCACCCTCTCTATTGTGTTACACACCTGTGAAGTTATAATATTAATGAAACGCGGCTTTTCTATTCTATTACAAGTAATATTATTAACTCAAATGAAGGGAAATATGCTTATGATTAATTATTACAGTTATCAAATTATTATTCAAGAAACGTCAAACCACATTTTTTTTTTCAGTCGATTACAAAACTTCATTATAGAAAAAAAAATCTACACCACTCATTGCATCCCTAAAAAGACTTACGTGGGTCGAAACGTCAACAGAAAGAAAATAAATAGTTGACAGTTATTTTACTTTCTACCTGACCGAAGCCCTAACCATTTAGACAGAAACATTTGTATGTATGAATACATCACAGGATTGTTTGAGAAATTCTTTTCTCATAAAAACTATTTGAAATAATATTTAACATTAAAATATATATTTATAAAGTTTCGTTCATAATAAAGTGATTATTTTCCTTCTAGATTTTACTTTGAGATCGCATGTTTTTTACATTTAAAATTTAATTTTCATAAATAAGAGATAAGTTTTATTGTTTTTTATAAAGTGAACGTTTTTTAAAACTTATATAAAGGTTGTACAGATACTGTAATCATTATAAAGGTACATGGATAATAATGGAAATAGTTTTACACAGTATACAATACACTATAATTCATATAACACACAGAAATAACTAATAAGCATTAAAGATAAATAGTTAAATAAAAATAATCCTGAAATAGAACTGTTATTTAAATGAAATATTTATTGTTAATTTTATTAGAAATAAACAACTAAATTTCTAAATTTCAGCTCTTAATAAACTATTTTAATTTTTATAAGATCTTGTTATTCTTTTAGTTCGCTACGTAGTATTTGATTTTCCTTTATAATAACAAAAACTATTCCTCAAGTAATACAAAGAGCCTAGACAGTGCCGCCTGCTCGCCAGACAAAGACTATCTGAGCTCTGGCCTTACGACAGGGGACCTATGGCGGACAAAAACCGGTTGTTCGATGGGTCTCTGCGCTTGCACGGATTTTGAACAGCTTTGAACCTTCAGATATGTAAATGGTTTATCTGAACATGTTTCATAATATTAATAGAAACTGTTTGTAAATAGTAATGCCGTATGGATTATAACAACTAAGAAAACCTGTACGTATTTATATTAAATATTGAAAGAACCCCGCCCATTTATATTAAAACCTTTATTCTATCTTTGTTTAATACAAAATATAATATAATATATTAACATATTATTAACCAAATAAACATAGGAGTAAAGTTGAAAGTGCTCGTTACTGTTGAACGAGACATTAAGAACAAGTATACAACATGCCAATCTAAAACTATACCTTATTAACCTAAATACATAAATATATTAAAAAAAACATGTACATAAAATAAATTTTTTAAATACTTAAAGAAATGAGGTAAAGTAGAAAAAATGTCTGTATAGTAGATATAATTTATTCCATTATACCTGTTGTAATATATCTAGGTGTCCGGATACTAAGCTCTCAGAGTCTACAAGCACTGTTTTAGGAACTAACTATACACAAAATTGAATATTACCAATCACTACCAAAGCCACGAACAGACTGAAGCCACCTGTTGATGCCATGTGGAGGGGAGAGGGGTTCTGGATTCGCGTATGATCGGCTGTCTTCGGCAAAGATCGTCATGGTGTAGTACTAGCAGTGGTCCAAGAAGGGAAAGCTGTGTTATTTCACCCCAATTTTGGTTACTTTAATAAACTACGTATGATTACTAGTCAATATTGATCAGTCAGGCAACTATAGTTAGGGGGAATAAAATATAAATTAATAAAATGATAATGCACCCTATTACGTTTCCAACAGAACATTGCACCATGTCCTTTTTCCATGTTCCTGCACCACATATCCCTTTTGTCCTTGAATTCATACCAACCAAATTCTCGAAATTCCATATAAACCTTTCCAACCATCCTAATCCTTTGGTTCAAACCTTATCTAGTTCCACCCATCCCTACAGCCCATCGAGAAAGTTGAAAAGGCAGTGGCCAAGAGACTTATTAAATTAAAAATGGACAATTGGAGTTCTACCAATGGTCAGATTCTCCACTCAAGTTGAATGTTTGCGACTTTAGCGCACTTGCTCAGCCTCCACTGGCTCATTACCAGTGATACGACGAGAGGGATGCGCTGGGATCTTTTGGGTTCTGCTCTATCCCTCACACGTGGGGGATAGATTGGGCTCCTGATCCCTGAATCTTCAGGTCGATTGTGTAAATATTGTATTTTAGAGTGTAAATATGACTATAGATTATATTATTTTATCATTATGTTATTTTTTTTCTTTCATACACATAGTTTGATTATGTCCATTTTGTTTATTCTTCTGTTTGTATATATTTTAAGAGAGTTTTTTTTTTTCATTCATTTATTTATTTTAGTAGGTATGAGATCATTCATCACAATTACCTATTGCCCACAACTGTGTGGCAGATTGTAATATCGATCAATAAATAAAAAGTATTTTAAATAAAAAAATAAATAAAATAAAATGATGATTTCTAATTGTTCGGATAAAACTTGTGGGTCATAACAAACTATATGTCAAGAACCATTATACATGCTAACACTGAAATTGAAGCTTGCTTAACCTAATATAAAGTAGTTAATAACGTCATCTTTGTAGGGGCAGTAGTTTTTATTACTGGAAGATTATTGATTGACCGTGTGTATAGATGAATGGAATATGGTCCCGGTACGGTAAAAAAAAACTCAAATAGTAGATAATTACACTATTTTATTGAGCCAACGTTTCGCCCCACGTTGCAGGGCTTCGTCAGGGCTAAAAAAGATACAAACACTATAGTAATAGAAAGGAAAAAATAAAAGAAAAAACATAAGTGTAAAATAACAGTTAAAATGTAAAAAAGTAAGATATAATAAGCTGGTTTAATGTGCAATGAAGTAGTTTATGACGTTTATATCCCTAGATGTAGTAGTTTTTATATTAGCTAAATGGTGCCAAAACCTCCAGTTTAAATATTTATAGATTAAAATAAATTCCAATAAATCCCACCAAATCACATTTATCCTTAGTCGTAAACCTTCGTCTTGCCCTACAGTATCTTTTAATAATACCCCACTCATTCTTGTTGAACAGATCCGTTACTTAGAACTAAATCTGGACAAACGACTGACATGGAATCCTCATACAAGACTGAAAAGACAGGAAACTGCTCGTCGATTCCGACTATTACAACATTTACTAGACAAACGGTCCAAACTTCCAATCCATTACAAAAGACTGATCTACATGACTATTATAAGGCCTATTTGGACATACGGAGTTGAGCTATGGGGCTCCACTAAACCATCTAATTCCTCTCGAATCCAATCCTTACAGTCCAAAATCCTTAATGCTCCTTACTTTGTCACAAATAAAATCATCCATCAGTACCTCAATGTCCCCTATGTTGCCGATTTGGCCAGAACCAGATACCAATCCTTCCATAATAAACTTCCCAACCGCCCAAACCAACTCGTTTCTAGCCTGGCTTCTCCTTCACTATCTAATAATCCTCCTAGGCGTCTGAAAAGAAGATGGCCTCGAGATCTTCTCCTTTAGAAATGTTTTTGGAGTTCTATCAATGGGTAGATTCTCCACATGTTTTTATCATGTCATAATATCACTTACAGCAAATTTACTTGATGTGTATATATGTATACAGTTGTAAATATCAATAAATAAATTATTAAAAAAAATATATTTGCAACAATTAATTGATTTTTAGTTCCGACTTTCGTTTTTTTATTTTTAGTTGCTATTTCATTTGCAAAATTCATATGTATTTACAAATATCATAGAGAATACTAACCCTACGAAGATACGTCATAATGTGCTTTATAGCACATTGTAGAAGATTATGATCTTTATATACTAATATTAAGATCATAATCTTCTACAATGTGCTTTATAGCACATTGTAGAAGATTATGATCTTTATATACTAATATTAAGATCATAATCTTCTACAATGTGCTTTATAGCACATTAAACTAGCTTTAAGTTGAGTGCTAATAGGCATCTGTACGTCACATGTTTCCTGAATTCCTTATAGATTTCCCACAATATCTTTTAGTACGTCCCATACAACATTTTTACGAAATTTTACTTTTAAAAAAACTATATCTCAACTAACTATTGAACGTTAATATCTCAGTTAGGAATCATATTTTAGCAAATTCACTCTTCTATAAATGATTTCCTATAAGACTTCTTGTATTGTTGGTAGTTTCGAAAATATGGAGTTCGGAATTAAAATTATTATTTTTTAACATTTTTGAAACAGCCGCCATTTTGTTTTCCATAACCATGCTTGGCATTCACAGCAATTTAGTCTAGTAATTATACATAGTTTTCATTAAAGTAATCAAAAATTGGGGTGAGATAACTGACCGGGCTCTTGTACCATTCGAAAAGGAGATTATTACCTCTAAATAGAAACGGGGGCAGTTTGGATGATATAGATGTTGGAGGAACAGGGTAGCTCAAACTTTGAACAGTGTGTAACCCTACACACTTCTACCACCGATGCTCCCATCTCTGTAACCCGTCCAAAAAGTATTCGGTGTTTTTCTCTGCAAAATAATTCTTCACGAAGGTTATCGCCTATGTCCTCCGAGCGCAATTTTTAGATCAGGGAAGAAAAAGAAGTCGCTTGGGCTTGATCCTGCGAACCGCTGAAGTGTGAGGCGGTGGAAAGAGTGAAAAGGATTTTCTTTTTCTGCAAATGTTCCCGTTTTTCCGCAAGTGCTGCCTTCAGCTTGTCAAGTAATTATGCGTAGTATGCTCCTGTAATGGTTTTCTTTTTTAAAGACAGTCGATTAAAATAACTCCATGACTATCCCAAAAAACAGTCGCCATCACTTTCCCAGCCGAGAAAACAGTTTTTGCTTTTTTGGAGCCGGTTCCCCTTTGCAGTCCACTGTTTGGCCTGTATTTTTGTTTCGGGCGTATAATGGTGGATCCAAGTAATTAATCGGCGCCTAAACTGCGCCAGCAGAGCGTTGGAAATGTTCATTCGAACACACTTTTGGTCTGACGTGAGCAATCGCGGCACCCAACGTGCGGAAATCTTTCTCATTTATTTACAGAGATGGGAGTATCGCTGGGAGAAGTGTGAAGAGTTACAACGAGACTATGTTGAAAAATAGAAAAAAAAAATTCAGAAAAAATGTTCTGTATTTTTGTTAGGTCGGAAACTTTTCAGATAGGTAGTTCAGTAGATAGGTTTAAGGTTCTGCGGTAACTGGAAAAATTAAATTGATGAGTAAATAAAAGCAAGGTTGAAGGGGGGAAATGTTTGTTATTTTTTAATTTCGAAATTGCTTATATCTACGCCTTCTGACAAAAAACTTAATAGTTAACAGTTACGCTATTATCATTCCCACTGTTCTTTATGGATGTGGCCTCTTACAGTAAGGGAAGAACAGCAACTTAAGGTTTTTGAAAATAAAGTATTACCTAAAATATTTGGACCGAAAAAGGAAAAGTTAATCGGAGAATTGAGAAGGCTACATAACTCTGAATTGAGGGACCTACACCCAGTAATTGTAATTCAGGTTATACCATTGAGGTTATACCAGTGAGCCGTGTAAGGTTGTGGGACTTAGCAATCAGAGGATCCATAAAATGTTCATAAACTCTGAACCGACGGGGAAACATCCGAAGGGTAGACCGAAACGTAAATGGGATGATTGTATTAAGACTGATTTAGTACATCTGAGTTTGGAGGGGCGTCACTGGACAGGAGTATATTGAGAGCGATTGGTCGTATCGGCATCGAACCTTAGAATTTGCTAAACTTTTATTATTATTTTTTTTTTTATGTAAAAATAGTAAATTTAATGAAAAAAATTTAATATTGAACTTATCTTAACTCGTTTGAAACAAAATGAACTCGCTAAATAGTTATCAAATGTTTGAAAAATACACAAAACCTAAACTACTTTGATTAACTTATAATATTTAGTTTTTTTATTCCTACAATGAAGGCTGAAAATATTTTAAATTTTCAAAATTTTTAATTAATTCAGAAACGAGAAATTTAAAACATTATATTATATTTGGAAGATTATTGATTGACCGTGTGTAAAGATGAAAGGAATATGGTCCGGGTGCGGTAAAAAAAACTCAAATAGTAGAATTATACTATTTTATTGAGCCAACGTTTCGCCCCACGTTGCAGGGCTTCAAATATTTTGAAAATAGCCTTGACGACGAAGCCCTGCAACGTGGGGCGAAACGTTGGCTCAATAAAATAGTATAATTCTACTATTTGAGTTTTTTTGACCGCACCCGGACCATATTCCTTTCATTTATATTATATTTATATTACTCCAAACATTGGGTTTGAATTCTTAATTATTTGAATTTCATTTATTTATAATTTAATCAGGAATAAAATAACTACATATAAATAAATTTTTAAACGCAAATTTGATTTGATGATCAGTTTTCAATAAAAATCACAGCTTAATTTAAATGGAAGATGGTCCGGGTGTGATAAAAATAGCTCAAATAGTAAATAAACTATTTATTGTGACGTTCCGCCCCACGTTGAAGGGCTTCATCAGGGCTAAATAAGAGACAACCAATTAAAATAATGTAACAAAGTTAGAGAATAAGATAACATGAAACAAAAGAAAGCTATGGTGCGACTAAACACCATGTCAAATATGTGAATTTTATTTTATAAAAATGAGCAAAATACATCTTATTTTATTTTTATAAAAGAATTTTACATCATTTCTTGTTATCTCATAATCTTTCTTTGTTACTTAATTTGTATTGTTTATATCGTTTTCAGCCCTGATGAAGGCCTTCAAAGTGGGCTGAAACATAGGCACATAATAAATAGTTTATTTACTATTTGAGTCACCTTGACCACACCCGGACCGTCGTCCTTTTATATACTACACACGGTCCATCAATGGTCTTTTAATTAGTATTTTTTTCAATAAAGATAATTTATACTGAAGAACTTTATTGCATTGCTGTGGCCGTCAGCTTGTGATTTCACATTCAGTCTCCATTTCCAATTATCGGCTCTTAACTATTGTAGGGCTAATAGAGATAGGAATTGTTGAGCTGGCAACTTCAACTATCTAACTAAATATTAATTCTTAGTTTCTTGACATATTTGTTTGATTTTTTAATGATCTCATGCAATTCGTATACATAAAGAGATGTTATTTCTTGCATAAAATCATCAAAATGTACAAATTCGTACAGTAACACCAAATGGGTACAATATAAGACAAGAATAATAGAAAAAGGTCCATTTTATTATTCAATTTCTCTCGAGATCTGGCTGAATCTGAAATTTGGGACCATAACATAACATAGGGAACATAGAGTGGAACGACACGGAAATCCTGCCTTCATACATGACTAATAACAATTTCTGTATGTGGGTAGTTAATTAAAAAAAAAAAACCGAAAGGAAATAACTGATATAGTTCTTGTGAGTTCTTATCGAATAGGAATAAACTTAACTAGAAACTTAGCTAAAGATGATTTCCTTAATTCTATGTAAAATTGTCTACGCTTGATGAATCAACAGGGAAATCAGAGAGAGAGAATTTAATTCTAGCCCAAAATATATTTGGTCATCCCATATGAAATGTCCTTTTTAATTATTTCAGAAATTAAAACTGGGATTATTGGACTGTTGTTGTTTACTACTTTCATGTTTACAGATTATAATGAGCCGCTATTAATCCTCTGTTTTTTAAAATAATATTTACTATCACTGTTTAGTCATAAAATATTATCATGTAAACGATTTTCGAGTATTTTTTTATGAGTTTTAATTTGGACTCCAGACAGCCCAAGGAGCAAGAAACGTCACCAGGACTTTTGTGGATGGGTGTCCTAATGAACGAACCATTCGTCGGTGGTTCGAAACGTTTTTAGCTGGTGACACAGATTTGGATAACCAACCCAGAGGAAACCCTAAATCAGCAATAAACGACGATGAACTTAGGCTTGGTGTGGAAGAAAACCCTTACCGAACAGTTAAAGGACTTGGAGCACAAGAGAAGAAAAAAGGCAGTTATCTCATTCCAATTTTTGGTACTTTAATGAAAACTATGTATAATTACTAGTCAAAATTCATGAGTCTGTCAAGGTTGAGGAAATAAAAAATGGCGGCTGTTTCAAAGCGATTAAAAAAAACTAATTTTTCATTCGGAGCTCTCTATATCTCAAAAGTTGGAACAACTCATGAAAACCTAAGAGAACGTTATTTAAAGAAGAGCAAATTTGCTGAAATATGAGCCCTAATAGAGTTATTTACGTTAAATAGTTTTCGAGATATAGCTTTTTACAAAGCAACATTTCATAAAAATGTATGGGATGTACTGAAAGATCAGTAGTTAGTGAATTTATTTTGAAAAATCTATATCTCAAAACCATTTGATGTACAGATGTCTATTAGCACTCAAATTAAAGCTAGTTTAATGAACTATGAAGTATTTTATGATGTTTATCTTCATAGGAGTAATAGTTTACATGAAATTTGCTAAAATAAATTGATTTATAGTTGTTCGGACAAATTTTCATTTGCCAAATTTTTATTCATATGTGAATATCATAAAAACTACTACTCCTACAAAGATAAACATAATTAACTAATTTTTAGTAAATTTAACAAGCTTTAATTTCGCACTGGCAAACATCTGTATGTCCAATGGTTTCTGAAATGAAGTTTTTTATAAATCAAACTTATTGTCCGAACAACTATTAATCAATTTATTTTTTACTACTAATTACTAATTTACTAGTATTCCTACGAAGGTAAAGGTCATAAACTTATTTATAGTCCATCAAACTAGTTTTAATTTGAGTGCTAATAGACATCGGTACGTTTCATAGTTCCTGGCATATAGATTTCTCAAAATAAATTAGCTAACTATAATCTTTCAGAAGATGTTTAAGAAATGTTTCTTTTTAAAAAGCTATATATGGAAAACTATTGGACGTAAATAGCTCTTTTAGGGCTAATATTTCAGTAAATTTACTCTTCTTTAAATAATGTTCTCTTAGATTTTCTAGTGTTTTTGGTAGTTTTTAAGACATAGAGCTCCGAATAAAAAATTAATGTTTTTTTTATAGGTTTTGAAACAGCCGTCATTTTTTATTCCCCCTACTTTGCAGACTCATCAATTTTGACTAGTAATTATATATAGTTTTCATTAAAGTAATCAAAAATTGGGGTGAGATAACTGCCTTTTTTTCTTCCCGGCTCTTGTACTATGTGGTAGACACTTTAGGGCCATTGGTAAAGTTAGAAATGTAGATCTAAGGATATCTCAGACCTAATACACCACATTTTTCGAAATGGCCGTCGATAATATTTTTAGGTTTATAGCCAATAACTTCAAATGTATTAGAAGTAGCATGAGTTTGTAACTCAATAAAATTTAAAGGATTAAATTACGCAAATTTTTATATATAACAAGTATCTATGGAGGTATATTTCAAAGGATTTTTTACATATTTTGGTTGTTTTTATGGGGGTGTGTGCTTTCAGAAATGGCTAGATCCTTCATTAAGTGCTAAAACAACAGTTCCTTCAGTATTTAATAGGGGT
>NW_027107556.1:197215-203157 GCF_000696795.3 Halyomorpha halys | reverse complement strand
TAACATTTAACATGGTAAAACATTTAACATTTAACACAACACCATGAATACCCCTACTGTGAGCAGTGTCATCCCTTCCCCATGGGATTGGTAAAGATTTTAACTTGTCTCTTTGGAGGGCGCCATCTTTAATATTTGGGGTTCCCATATCTTTGAGTGTCCGGGACTGAAGATGGTTTTATTGTTATCATCTCAATTGAAAAATAAGTTCTATTTCAAATTGTAATTTATTTCTCATCAATTTATTTAGAATTGATGGTTTCAACTTAGTGTATGACTGAAATCCGTTGCTGACTTTCCCTATGACGTAACTATTACGAGGGATGCCCATAAATGAATTACCTATATTTTATTTGTTAATGAACTGTATTCTATTTATTATTGCCGGTCCGGGTGCGGTCTAATAAAAACCCAAATTGTGATTAAACTATTTATATTGAACCAACGTTTCGGCCAACGTTACAAGACTTCATCTAAAAAAATATATATAAACACTTAAATGATGTAAACATGAATGAGAAAAGTAAATGAAAAATAAAAAAATGTACAACGAAACGTAAAAACTAATAACGATAATAAAAAGTTTTAGAAAATTACTGGAAACGGAAATAACAGAATAAAAAAATATATAAATTAAAGTACAGACTTAGAGATGGAAAAAAGAGGATAAGAATAAAATCAAGGTACCTTACAGACCAGAAGTCAGAGCCAAAGCAAACTGTTTCACAGGATGTATAGAGGAGAGTGGCGATTGACAGTTAAAGTACGTTACATTTGAAAATAATTTTAAGGTAAACAGTATAGCAAATTAAAGAAAACATTAAAAAAGAAACATTGGTTGAATATAAATAGTTTGATCACTATTTGAGTTTTATTTGACTGGACCCACATCCATCTTTCTTATCTGTCACTACACGGTCAACTATCGATCTTCCAGTATTATTTATTAAGTTATATATTATTAAATATATGAGATTCACTAATATACTACATCTTAATGAGGTGTATATAGTTGGCCGTAGATTACTGATTGGAGAAGATGGTCGGGGGGGGGGGTGCGGTCAGCAAAGAAACAATATAAATAAACAAAAAATATTTATTTATGACGACGTTTCGAACTGATTTTCAGGTCTTCATCAGGGCTATAAAAACAAAAAGACAACAACCATCATTTAGAGAGAAAAAAAAATTATATAAATAAAAATAAAATAGATATAAAACTATAAATTTGGAATAAAACTATAAATTTAATACTGGCAGATTATTGATTGACCGTGTGTATAGATGAATGGAATATGGTCCGGGTGCGGTCAAAAAACTCAAATAGTAGATAATTATACTATTTTATTGAGCCAACGTTTCGCCCCACGTTTCAGGGCTTCCTCAGGGCTAAAAAAGATACAAACAATATAGTAATAGAAAGGAAAAAATAAAAGAAAAAACATAAGTGTAAAATAACAGGGGTATAAAATGTAAAAAAGTAAGATATAATAAGAAAAATTAAAGGTTGTAAATAGTAAATGAAAAGGGTAATAGTAACTGATAGATAGATAACTATAGACAAGACAGTAATAGATTGTTTAATTAGTTAATACTTAATTAACTTAATAATTTAATTGATTAATAGTTAGTAATCAACTAATTTATATTTTCATTCCATTATTGTGTATATTTCCAAATTTTTAGTTATTAAATTTATAGTTTTATTCCAAATTTATATTTTTATCTATTTTATTTTTATTTATATAATTTTTTTTTCTCTAAATGATGGTTGTTGTTTTTTCTTTTTATAGCCCTGATGAAGACCTGAAAATCAGGTCGAAATTTCGGCATAAATAAAAATTTTTTTTTTATTTATATTGTTTCTTTGCTGACCATCTTCTCTAATCAATTACTGTCTTAACTGTTTCTGTTATACATTTTTGTTTATAGATTTCAAATATTTATGAATGTAACATATTTTTGCATAGTCTGTTACTTTTAATAAACCATCATAAATAATATTTTGATTTGTACCTAGATCTTTGAACAATATTTCTTGGTTTTTTTTTCATTATAGTTATTCAAGTATAATATGTTTAAGGGTTTCGTTACCACTCCAATTATCGCCTTGAACAATTTCAGTTCTGCCTATTTGTGCAGGTAGTTATTGCGAATTCTATGATTTGTCCTTAATCTAATATAAGTTTTATGACACCTTTCCCTATGTGTGCTAGTGAGAGAGAACTACGGTTTTCGAACGATATGAGGAAATATATTTTTATAAACCTGCCCTGTAGGGTTCTCCCGATATTGTTTTTGCCAGCTTCCGATCTGATCTAATTTAATCATTTTATAATAATGGCTGTAAGGCAAGTTAGTGCCTACCGAATGAACTGTTGTAATGGCTAATTTAGTTATTTTATCAACTGCCTCGTTATCTGGGATTCCTATCTGACCCTTAATTTACTTGAATATTGTTTGTTTATTTTCTTTTATTGCTTCATAACGATTTGTTATTATTTCCACTCCTGCAATCTATTAAAAATACAAAATTATATTCTGTGGAATGATCAATGATTACTTGAGGGGTTCTAAGATAATTCGTCATAAAACAGGTTGTCTCAACAAAATCAGAACATTTAAATTTTTTGATGCGGGAGGAAGAAGAGGAGGGTGACGATACTTTACATATCTCTCTGGAATTCACATACAATTAGTATATTGTACTGACTAATATTGATGGATAGGTATTGATGAATGGAATATGGTCCGGGTGCGGTCAAAAAAACTCAAATAGTAGATAATTATACTATTTTATTGAGCCAACGTTTCGCCCCGCGCAGGGCTTCGTCAGGGCTAAAAAAGATACAAACACTATAGTTACAAAAAGGAAAAAAGAAAAAACATAAGTGTAAAATAACAGGGGTGAAAAGTAAGATGAAAAGTAAGATATAATAAGAAAAATTAAAGGTTGTAAATAGTAAATGAAAAAGGTAATAGTAACAGATAGATAAGAGAAGAAATATTAAAGAAAGTACAAATAAAGAGATGAAAACATACAAATCAAATGATGAGACAGAATGCATACCTGTTTTAACGGCAGTCAAAGACAAAGTGACGGTTTGTATTGGGAGGAGTGGGGATGGCAGTTATGCCACAATAACGAAAATAATTTGTAAAGTAGACATAGTAAAAAAGTATTTAAATTAGGTGAACAATAAATGGTAATATACATAATTGGGGGAGAAGAAATATTAATAAGATAGAAAAACAAAGGAAAAGTAAAGTATAAAATAATGGGATACAATGTGTGTAAGTGATTAAGAAACAAAATATACCAAATGAGCGGGGATACAGAAAAGTGTAAAATATAATAGAAAATTAGTAATAAAGTAATTAATATAAGTACAATTAAGAAGATAACACATGAATATAAATTAAAAGGTAGATACATGAATATAAATGAAACAGGAAGGATAGTGAATATAAAAATAATTAAAAAAAAAAAAATGTGAGAATTTAGAGAAACAAGAATAAAAGATATGACAAGAAAGTGGGTTTCTGAAATGCAGAAAATGCTATCTAGTATGGATAGGTATTGTTTAAATTAAATAAATTTTGTCCAATTTTAGTCTCAAAACAATTTATATTTCTTAATAAGTTCGACCCGAAATAGGATGAATTAACGGGAGAATTGAGAAGATTACACCACGCTGAATTAAGGGACCTACACTCGGTATATATAATTCAAATTATATATACGTTTCGGCCAATTCGGCCATTCTCAAGGACAATCTATCACAAACAGCTTTTATTATGAATATGATTTTTAACAATTCAAAACAAATTACAATATTATTAATAAATTATCATACCTTAAATTCAATTTTAGAACCACATCAATTTTTAAAAAAAACTTTATGCAGGCTATTCGGCCCAGACCATTTCAGTCCATAAATTACCCTATGAGACATTAAAACATTAGGGAATCATATAATTTTATTAATAAGCAATCCTTAGCTTATATCGAATTACCCATTTTGTCAATTCTTCATATTAAATTAAAAATTAAAACCTTTAATCACAGTTAATTTTCACTATTATAATTTATCATAATTATTGGAGAAGTTTGTCGGGGGTGCGGTCAGCAAAGAACAACATAAATAAACAAAACCATATTTATTTATTTTATGCCGACGTTTCGACCTGAGTTTCAGGTCTTCATCAGGGGTTGTGGCTTGTAAAGGGGAAGATGGTAACTGCTATGCCGACGTTTCGACCTGAGTTTCAGGTCTTCATCAGGGGTTGTGGCTTGTACTGTATAATTTATCACAATATTTGTAACCTTCCCCACGCTCATGTCAGGGATTTAATTTATTTATTACAACTATATTCCGGTTAAATTTCCTCTTTATTTTATTATTAAAATTCATATCAAGGTCAATTATAATTATCAACATTAATTGTATCCCATATTTTTCATAAATTAGTTTTGCTTAAAATCTCTGCATAGTGTTGGTTCAAATTTCTTGAGTCTTTTTTAAAATTCACTGCATAATTAATGTTTTCTGATATGTAAATGGACTCAAGTATTTTTATTTTGAATGTATTATTTTCTTTATGTATGTAAAATAGTATTTTCAAAATCGAGTGTGTGCTGGTTTTGGGTTGCATGTTACACTAGCGATGTTTTATTGGGATCCGTCTTGGTTTTTTAAATCATTACTGTGTGATACATCATTTCACTCAACAATTGGTTAGTTTGATCTGGACTATTTATTCATGGGATTTTACATATCAATCCAGATTGATTTTTTGTATCAATTCTGTCCTTCAATTTACTATAATAATATATTGTTTAATATAATATACTATATGTTGTATAGTTGGCCTTGGGCCGGAGGACGGCGATATTAGGGTCCATGTTTTTTGTCGAGTCGAGCTCTTTCTTTCGACAGCCTGCACGGCCAGCCATTTTGTCACGGAGATCTATTACTTATGCCCTTGATGCAGCAGGCAGTGGCTTCCTTCGCTATATCTTTGGAGGATGCTTCCGGCTCCACCTCTGTGAGCGTGGAGGGCATCATATGGCTGTCTGTAGTTCAGTAGTTTAATTCTTTCTAACTATTGATAAAACTCAAATAATAGTATGTCTAAGTGAAACCAAACCACCAATCCTGAAGAAAAATGGAAGATACGAACTTAAACAGTAATATATATGTATGTATAGTTGACCGTAAAAATTGATATATAGGGAGATGGTCAGGGTTGCGGTCAAAAGAGAAACAAAAATATTATTTATTTATTTTGTAAACTATTTTTGTTTCTCTTTTGACCGAAACCCTGACCATCTCCCTATATATTTAAACAGTAATAAAATTATTTATGGTGATCCAACGTTTCGTCCCACTTAGCAGGGCTAACTTAATGAGGTAGGCACAAGAATCCATTCTTGTGTATCTTGATTGATTCTTGCACCTACTTCCATTTAATAATCACCGAATCGGCTCATGATAAATAATTTTATTAAAGTTTATTTTGACCGCGCTCGGCCACTCTTCATCTAATAAATATTATGTAATGCTTCTAATTGTCAATCTTAATATGTACTCCGCACTTTTTAGTGTTTAATAATTAGTAAAAAAAATTAATTCAAATAAATTATATGTATGCGTTGATATTGATAATCCTGACTATAATGGATCAAATTCATACCTTCGGGGAAAAACCTTTAAGTTAGGAGCACTCAAATAAAAAACAATATAACTGATTTCTCCAAGCCATAAGTTTTTTTACTAATAAAACTACATATACACTTATTTTATTACTGTATATAATAAGAATAATATTCTTTATTTATTCTGGGATTAGTTCCTTTAGAATACTATTTCAGGTGTCCAAATTAGGCTTTAGAGCATTGAGGTAAAATACAAAAAAAAAAATTAATTATTCCTTTGAAA
>NW_027107556.1:194227-197165 GCF_000696795.3 Halyomorpha halys | reverse complement strand
AAAAAAAAAAGAAAAAGAATATTTAAAATATAATTAGAAAAACTGAAATAAAACCATATATATATCATATCATAAAACATAAGGTGACTAACTTATGATAATAAATTTAATGAATCAAATACAATTAAACTAAAAATAATAAATGAAAAAGGTACAATTTTTGCTTATATACATATTTACAAGTATGAACGAAAGTCTGAAACATCAAATACAGAAAATATATAAACCAAAGGTATATTTTTTTTATTATTATCAAAAAGTTAATAATAAATAAAAAATCCTCTAACTCATCATAATCTAAAGGAATAATCCAATAAATGAAATAAAAGGAAAACGAAAGTAGTGTTGATTATATGAGTCTATATATTGTACATATACATGTTTATAGACTTTTCGTAAATAATAAAACATGCATAAAAATATTATCTTTCTTTCCATCTATTCACATCTTATTTTAAACTTTTAATTGTTATTCTTCCGGAATTGGATGGACAGAAGGTGGTCGAAGATACGGGGTTTGAAGGTTGGAAGGGTATTACAACTACGGATGAAGGAGAGAATCGAATTCCATGGGGAAGAGGAACGGATATACATATATTACAACCTAAAACATTCATTTTTTATTAAATAAATCAAATGGTCCTTTTTTAGTCCCAATAGTCCTTATTTTATCAATAGTCCAACGTTTCGACCAATTCGGCCATCCTCAAGGATAATTTTAAATATAAATTCTCACCTCACATCAAAATTTAAAAAATGTTTTGCAGGTTATTCTGTCCAGGTCATTAATTATAAGTTAAAAACACCCTATTTTTTCAAAACTTCATCAATTTTTAACACTTTTAATTTTCAATTACTCTACACTACACTATCATATAAACAGTTTCTTTTAAATTGACAGTTTAATTAAATATAAACAGTCCTTGAGGATGGCCGAATTGGCCGAAACGTTGGACTATTGATAAAATAAAGATTGTTTAGACTAAAAAAGGATACCATTTGATTTATTTAATAAATAAATACCAGTATCAAGAAATTGAAAAAAAAAAAAAAAAAAAGGAGAAGGCTTTTGGTGACACTATACTCTAGACACCTTTTAGAGGGCTCTTGCTAATGCGATATAGCAGTCGAGAAAAAAATATGTTTTACATATTTCTAGAATTTTGTTTTATGTTATCGCATACCTGAATTGAATGGTTGTTATGTAGAAATCGATTTGTTTTTTATGAAGAATAAGAAAAAAAAATTATCTATCGTATTAAATGAGTGTAAGTGTATAAAAGATTACAAAAATCCAAAAGTTATTTTATATCTCCGGTTTTAATTTGCTTAGGAAGGTAAAATTTGTGTCATATCTTGCTGCCTATGCCTCCTTTACGTTTCGTCTTGATAACTAGATGGGTGGTGTCGTATTGAAGTTATGGCAATTAAAAAAAAAAAATCTAAGACCCCAGTAGTTTTGAGCAAAAATTTTATTTTTGATTACTACGAAAATTCGTATCCAAGGGTTCTTAGGGTGGGAAAAACGAATATAATCTCTATTTCTCCATAAAAAAAAATACTTTCTTCCACTTTGCTAGGTCAGTCGGTCTAAATTATTTTAATACAGTGCTATTATTATGGCATTGTAATGATTTACAAAGGCGTAACCAGGATCAAAACTAGGGGAGGCAAGCCATAGTCAATCAGATTGTGACACTACAGTAAGGAAAAGGTGAATGAAACCAAAAATTTAAGTAAATTCTCCCAGTGCTTCATTACAGTCATTACAATTACTTATTTTATTGAAAAAAAAATTAATTATTATTAAATTAATAATTTTTTCACTTCTAGGGTGAAAAAGAGCAACTTACCTCTCCTGCACCACAATGGGTACGCCCATGTTGATATACCAATCAATTTGTTTTTAGATGTAGAATAAATAAAAAATTCTTTTAATTTAGTTTAAATGTATGCAAACGCACAAAAACCAAATATCGCTTCCTGTATAGTAATAATAATAATAATAAAGGCCTAACGAACCCAAAGGTTCGATGCCGATACCACCAAATGCTCTCTGCATACATCCTTCCAGTGATGCCCCTCCAAACCTAATTCCACTAAATCAGGTTTAACGCAATCCTCCCATCTACGTCTCGGTCTACCTCCCCCCCCCAGACGTTTACCCGTTAGTTTAGTGTTAATTAATATTTTAGGGATCCGCTCGTTACTAAGCCATACAACCTTACACACCCATCTTATACGCCGCAATGCTATAACTTGAATTATATTTACCGGGTGTAGGTCCCTTAATCCAGCGTTGTGTAATCTTCTAAGTTCTGTCGTTAATTCATCCTTTTTCGGTCCGAATATTTTGTGTAATGCTTTATTTTCGAAAACCTTAAGACGCTGTTCATCACTTAGTGTAAGAGGCCACGTCTCACATCCATAAAGAACAGTGGGAAGGATGGTAGTTTTGTAAATTCTAATTTTTAAATTTTTCGATAGAAGGCGCGAGATAAGCAGTTTCGAAAATGAAAAATAACAAGCATTTCCCGCCTTCCACCTAGCTTTTATTTCTTCTTCAATTTCGTTTTTTCTAGTTTCCGTAGAACCTAAATACTTAAACCTATCTAAATGTTTAGTAAGCGGGAAAAAATGTCTTTAAGAAAAAATGGGCCAGATTTGATTTTAGCACTATCGAAAACAGTTAAATATTAAATTTAATAAAATACAAAGAAAAATTTACCTAGCCAACTTCGCAACTTTTATTGTTCTGAATTGTTTCAATAGTCTATCTGTATCTTTCTTTCTTTTTTAATTATTTTTAGGAATCAACCACTTATTGGTTTATTATTGCCTAAATTTTTCGAATTGGCAAAGGATAGTCCTCTCATTGTAGACTTTTAGACTGTACCCTTGACCACACTCTGAACGGGGGCAGGGGTCCAGATTGTAC
>NW_027107556.1:193220-194097 GCF_000696795.3 Halyomorpha halys | reverse complement strand
CTTGACCACACTCTGAACGGGGGCAGGGGTCCAGATTGTACCCTTGACCACACTCTGAACGGGGGCAGGGGTCCAGATTCATACCCACTATTATATTGGAATGTACACTTATTGCAACACGGGGACCTGTAGTGAAGTCTTCCCATAACACACGAGTTTCTGCAGACTGAACTTGTCAGAATTTAGCTTCCCGTAACATATAAGCTTTTACTTATCTTGTCCATTGTGTTCATTGAAAGAAAACTCTTTTAAATGAGAATTAATTGGTCGAGGGGGGGAGGAGTGCGGTCAAAAAGGAACTTGTTATATAGTAGTAACTATTTATTTGCCAACCTTTAGCCCCACTTTGTAGGCCTTCATCTGCGGGTTAAAAAAGATACAAAACAACTAATAATATTATTAATACACACAATCGTGATCCAATAATCTCTCAACTTTTATTTTAAGAAACTCTCCTACGTTTCAGCCCTCAGGCCATTTTCAAAGACAACCTTAAGTATTGATGTCATGTTTTTTAAAAACCTTTTTGCAGGCTGATTGCCTATGTCGTATATAACTTTTTATATCTTAAATTTAAAACTTTTTCACACAAATAATCTTCTCTTATTCCACTTACAAACATCATTTAAAACAAAACCTACCTTCCAACATAAGCCATAGAAAAATTTAATTTTTATTAGAATAAATAATAATCAAAAACTTTTTTTTTAAATTTATTTATTTAATGTAATTTACAACTGTACAAAATAATACAATAAGTAAATATGTTGTATGTTCCATATACACTTGAAAATCTTGGGAAGGAACCACCCATCGGTGGTACTTCAAACATTAATTTAAATTAGAAGGTCCCGTGGCCATCTACTTTTCAGACGCC
>NW_027107556.1:190484-190946 GCF_000696795.3 Halyomorpha halys | reverse complement strand
TAATGTATCCTTCTTTATGATGAATGGAACATGGTCCGGGTGCGGTCATCCTTCTTAGTTAAAGTATCCTTCTTTATGTTTGCGTCTTGTAGAATCCTTTCATTCAACTATCATAAAAATATTTAGTTAAAGTTCAATGCTCAATAGGAAATAAACTGCATCTTAATTAATAAATGAGGATAAAGCTACCTGATCCTTATGACAATAAAATGTAATTTAAGGTTGTCTCCTTGAAAATGACCTCATGGCCGAAACGTTGGAGAGTTTCTGAAAAATTGAGAGATTATTGGATCAAAATTGTGTATATTTATAATGAAATAAACCACTCTCAAATTATAATAAATCATTAAACTAATAATATGTTCACAATGTAAAATAATAAGATACAATAAAGTAAATTAAGGTATAGTTAAATAATATATAAATATAAGTGAAAAATTATTTGAAAATGAACAAAAAGAT
>NW_027107556.1:171934-186445 GCF_000696795.3 Halyomorpha halys | reverse complement strand
TTTTTAATGTATTTTTGACATATTAGATATAAATGTCTATTTCCTTTTTTACTCTGGTCGTTATTGGTGGATTATATTTTAGTATAAAGTTGAATATATAACCTTTTCAATTAAGGTTTTCTTCCTAAGGAGCGTTTTATACAGACGGCCCTTTATGTTGTTTATGTACTTCCAAACCTGAACTTAGCTGCCATAGGGACAAACTGGAATACTGCATTACAGAAATGAAATGATAGATTTATTAATTGACTTATTTAACAGCAAAATAAGTTTATATTTTTACTGTTTGCAGGAAACTGGGCTTGGACCTGGTGCCTAGGATTGGAGGGGAAATGGTCGACCCATGCTCTGTCAGTGTGATCGAACTCTATCAAGTGGTGAGTTGGCATCCTATCGTAACTGAATATTATAATATTGCTATATACAGTGCTTTGGTAGCATCAGCTATATAACTGCTTCCCCATCATGTCCTCAAATTAAAATTTTGAAAGACTAAGTAATTTACATTATTAATATTTTTATTAAATAATTTCATCCAGTTTATAATAAAAACGGGAACATTGATGTAAGATGTGCTTGGAGAAAATAAAAAATATCTTTTTGGTAGTGAACAAGTTGCAGCTCCATCTATTGAGATCTCTGCTAAGAGGTAGAAATTGTTTCGGTTTCACTTCCTCATGTAATTCAACCAGGCGAGTATCTTTATTTTTTATTCTGTGGTTCCACTACGATATAAAAGTCAATTACATTCTCCCCCTCCCCTCCCCTCCCACCTCTCGGTCATCGGGAGAATTGAAACTGGCGCTCAGTGGTTGAGGGGCGGGAAACACCCAAATTTCGAAAGTAGCTTTTTTAATCGTTTTCAAAATATTCGAAAGGAAGTTACTCATTGGATCTCGCCTTGCTCTTAGTTTTGATGTTCGATATTTTCGTTGGGAAGTAATTTTTCAGATAGCAAATAATTCGAAGAATAGCGAATAAAAGTAATAGATTCTGATTTTCTGTATGCTGGGAGAGGTGTACCTGATATAAATAATCAGAACTTTACTTAATTCATTTAAAAATACATAAAATTTTTCATTCCCTACTCATTATTTTGAAAATTATCTACCTCATGAAAAACTTGTTAAAATTTTTTAAAGTTGAGCTCTGTGTGTTTTACATTACCTGAGAAATAGGTTAATTAACTAACGCAACCCTCCCATCTAGGTTTCGGTCTACCATTTGGAGGTTTACCCGTAGGTTGAGTGTATATATTAAAAGGTATGTTTACATAGAAGAAAAAACATATGTTTCTCTTCGTTATACTTTTTAAGGTAAACATATTTAGATAGAAGATAAATTTCAAATTATTCACAGTATCTGAAACACAACTTCTTTTGCTCATTGCCTGACTTATGTTCATGATATTCCTGACTTCCATAAAGATCTTCTTTTTTCATTAGAATACAAGGGATGGTGGAAAATAATAAATATTAGATGTAATAAACTTTTTTACTTTCACTTACTTATACCTGAAGTATATAGTTAGGGAAAGTCTTGCGATCGTGAAAAATTTCGACGGAAATATACTTTTTGAAGTCCTTGAGTACAACTAAATCTCACTAAATGGTCTGTCCGTGTGAACAGCCTAGATTAAAAACGAAAAGTCGTACGATACTAAACTTATATATTTCGGACAGTTGTATGCTGGGGGGATGTCACTGCAACTTTTTCGTTAACATCGACTTACTTATGAAATGTCAATTTATAGAATAGATAGTTACATTTTTTCGATTGTACCGAAAACGGCTCTAACGATTTTGGGTAAATTTGGTATATCATTGTAAAATTAGGTGAACTTTAATATCAGAGAGGTAATAGTATGGCACGGCTTAAATGTGGATTTTAAAAAAATTCTTCCTCTTAAGTATTGTCCATCCAAGATAAGTTTACCTGTAGGGGAAGGGAACTCGCGCATCCCGCCTCCTAGCTCCTTCTCCCCTCCACACGATAAAAAATCCCTCCTACCGAGAACAAACCATGAGGCAGTCAGGAACTAGGTAACGTCCAACCATTTCGGGATTAGATAGGTACTAGGTACACATTTATCTCCCCAATTCTCGCTCTCCTAAGTTACTAATACGGGAGGTTACTTTAGTTTCTTAGGTTATACTTAATCTTTGATTAGGACTGTTTCTTATTGATTCTTGTTATTTTGTAGGCAAATATATTGACAACCCTGTTCTGACTTGCTATTCAAGAAAACAGTATCTTCCAAAAAGATATAATATTTATTGTGTTCAGTAAAAAATGCCCTTTTAAACTTTAAGTTTGTTGTGAAACAGTTAGTGCAACAATTTTCTTAATTTCAATGTTTTAAAATGCAGTATATTTGGCCCTAGAATGGAATTAACATATGATAAATGCAGTAATTTATGGCTTTTTATAACAGAGGATATATGGATAGGACCTATCTCAGACTCTATTTTCATGAATTTAAATACGTTCATAATTATGGAAGATTATTGATTGACCGTGTGTATAGATGAATGGAATATGGTCCGGGTGCAGTAAAAAAAAAATCAAATAGTAGATAATTATACTATTTTATTCAGCCAACGTTTCGCCCCACCTTGCAGGGCTAAAAAAGATACAAACACTATAGTTACAAAAAGGAAAAAAGAAAAAAGATAAGTGTAAAATAACAGGGGTATAAAATGAAAAGTAAGATATAATAAGAATTTTAGCCCTGACGAAGCCCTGCAGCGTGGGAAGAAACGCTGGCTCAATAAAATAGTATAATTATCTACTATTTGAGTTTTTTTTTACCGCACCCGGACCATATTCCATTGGTTCATAATTATTTTTTTTGAGAGCGGTAGTTTTCCCTCTACCCAATTTACTTGACATGGTAAACTTATAATCTTGCGATATTAATGAAAAATAGTTTTGAAAAAACTAATAGAAGGAATTTCTATTTGTAAAGTTGCAGAAGTAGGCCGAAGAGAGGAAAGGAAGGGAAGGTTGCTGCAGTCTACTGAGTGTGTCTGTTCCAACAAGCATTTCTGACAATTCCAGAATTATAAGGAGCATGCGTAGTACAGGATTTGGGAGGGAAAACACATACTAGCATGCTCTGTACAGTCAGAAGTGGTTGTTTGAACAGACCTAGTGGAGAGAAGAGTGGGGGGTTTGGCGGGAGAACGTTTACTACTGAGCAACTCCCCTTCCCTTTACTCACAGGCAAACTCTTCTTGGTTGCACTATACTTTTGCTTTTTATTATTTGAAAAACAAGCCATCTCAGATTCTTACTAGTAATTAGAAATGGATTAGATTTTTATTCAGGGCGATCAACATCTAGGTTATTACACCCTTTTTACTTCATCTATCTTCTTGTCTTTGACATTTGATGGTTGAATGTAGACTATTTCCTTTTTTACTCTGGTCGTTATTGGTGGATTATATTTTAGTATAAAGTTGAATTTCTTTCAGAAATTTTATTATTAGAGTCTTTAAGGGCCAATTCTCTTGTACATGGAATTTTATTATTTTGGAGGACTTGACGAAATGATGGGCATTCTTCAATTATATGCTTTATCGATAATGGGGAATGACGGGTTTGGCATATAGGCTGGTCCTCTTTTGTGATTAAGTGAAGGTGAGTTAATTTGGAATGTCCTATTCTTACTCTTGCAACAACCACTTCTTCTCTTCTGTTTCCCCTTATGGCACTTGTCCACTTTTATGTATTTTTTTTTACATTTCTTAATTTATTGGTGATTGGTACGGCAGCCCAGATTGAATCCCAACTTTTTCGGATTCTGTTCCTTAAAAATGCCTTTATGTCTTTGGGCTCGTAAATTTGGAGTGGTGGAACGTTCATTGTAGCAGCCTCTTTAGCCACTTTATCCGCTGCCTCATTTCCAGCTATTCCTGAGTGCCCTGGAGTCCAGAGAAAGGAAACACTTTTTTTATGATGTTTTAGCATGTTTATATAGTTATGAATTTTGTCTATTGTAGGTCCGCTTTGATTGAAGTTTGATAGACTCTGGAGTGCAGACATTGAATCTGTACAAATGAGTATGTTTGAGTATTCACTTTCTATAGATAAATTAAGTGCTGTTGAAATCGCCTGAAGTTCAGCTGTAAATATTGTTGAGTATGTGGGTAATTTATATTTTTTGGGTGTCCCATGTATTAGAAATGGATTAATATAAAACATGAAAGGATTTCATATTTAATTAAAGGAGATAAGAGGGAAAATGTTTTTTGCAGGTTGAAAACACATTTCCACAGATAAAGAATAGTGATAGACGTATTATGTTTCGTTGGAAAGCCAAAGATTTTATTTTTAAAAATATATATATATTTAACATAGAAAGTGATAGAATGTAATGGAGAATGATGAGAAACTCAAAAATAAAATGTCTGTTTTAAAAAATTGTTCTAACTGGAAGTGGCATGGGTAAGAGATTTTCCCTTTTACCGGCCTGATAAGATTATATTGTCATGATAGTTTCACTTAATCTGTATTAAAGCCTTTCAGTTGACATTATAATTCCATAAAATAATTCTTATTATTTTCAATATAATTAGTAAGCATTATTATATTATAGTTAAGAACAAATTGTAAAATGCTATAGTTTTGTTTTTCTGTTTTGGAACTAGGGATGATTAATTTCAAATCATAGTTGTTTAGTAATTGATAGTTGTGTGTTGGCTGCATCACGATAGATTTGTTTTTTAATACATCTTTAGTTTGATCATTTTTAGGCTTAGCAAGATTTAATAAATGCTAAAAAAAATATATTATGATATATAAAAGTTTAGAATGCAATTAAATAAGAGAAGAGAAAATAAAAAGGTTCCATACCTCTAGTAGTGAGGAAGTGAAACAGATTCCATCAAAAGTTGAAATGTACTTTATTATTATTTTATTCTTGTTATTTACATTTGTAATAATAATTTTGTTTTTTTGTTCCATAGCATGTCCAAAGCTCAGAAAATTCCCTCAATTCTTCTGTAAGTATTTTTTTTTCATTTATAATTTACAAAACAATAAATGTAAAAATATATTTTGATTTCAGGATAATCTGTTCAAGTTTCTATATTATATAACATAAACTTTACTTTATATTTTTTGGGCCAACAAAATTGATCGATGTATTTTATAATGAGTAATGATTAAAGAAAATATAGTTATTATGTCCACAGTATTATGAATCCAATTGTATTGTTATAACCAATATCACATGAGAATCATTTTTTCAATTCCAGACATGATTATCAACTACCTATATTTAAGTCCCTAGGAACAATGAATTTAATTAAAGCACAAATATCCTTCGATCCTCATCTGTCAACATTGTTTATTTCACTCTTACAATTTGGTCCTCAGGCCTTTATCAAGGAGATTTGATTTTTGTTTTTGATTGTTTTTGATATTTATGTTCTTATTGCCTCGATATTAAATATTTAAAAATATTCTTATTTACACAAACTCACTATTATCATGAAACCTACTAAGATAATGGTTTAACAGTGTGTGTTTGTGTGAATAAGAAACTTGCTAAATATAAATGTTTATAATTGACTTGGGCGATTAGCCTGGAATTTGAAAAAAAAAACTTTAATAGCTCGAACCAATCAATTGTATAGTGCCCCCTTTGATAATAGCCTGATGGCTGAAACATCAGATATAAATGAACCAAGTTGAGAGATAAGGTACAAAAGCTATTTGTGTTTTAATTTAAGCTACCCACTCTCAAGATAAAAATTAATATATAATATACAAATAAACTAATGAGTTAATTATAACTTTAGATTTTGATATACTTGTTTTTTTTTTAAATGACACAGAATTTTTTTCCAATCAGATCAGTGTTTTTTTTTTTAAAGCAAGAATTAACAAAGAATCAGATAAGTCCATTTTCAAAACAAATGGATCTTTGGTGATCTTGTAAATAAAGATTTTTGTTGAATTTCGTCAAAAAATTTTGTCGCCTAAAGTCTTGGATATGGTGCTCAAAAAGCTCAAAGACAGGAGAGAGAGAGATTATGACTAAAATGTTTTGGTTCTCATTAGTTTGAACATCTAAACATTGTTGATTTAGTAGCCAAGATGTATATATCTATTTATATGAGATATGTATACAAATAAGTACAAATTATATACAATAATACGCTAATTGGTTTACTATTAAGTTGATATGTAATAGATTGAATATAATATATTATTTTATGTTTTTATGAAATAGAATTTATATAAGTAATGATTAATATAATACAAAACCTTTATTTATTTATTTATAAAGGTGTTATCTAGATAAAAATAAAGACAAAAAAAAAAGTAAATGGTTTTAGTTCAATTTAAATATATTATTTAATATTTTTGACTGCACTTTATTTTTGACTGCCGTCAAAACAGCCCTGACAAAGCCCTGCAACGTGGGGCGAAACGTTGGCTCAATAAAATAGTATAATTTTCTACTATTTAAGTTTTTTTTACCGCACCCGGACCATTTTCCATTCATCAATTATTTAATATTGTATGTTGTAACATAACAAACAGTAAAACGTAATATTAATTTATTTATTGGAAATTTTGTATAATTTATTCGTTTCTTGGAATAAATGTGAGTGAAATAAATAAATATTTGGTAACGAGTTGACATGTTGCATCATTATTGGTATTCTGCATTCACTATTCTGAAACTACCAAGATTTAGCTGCGATGAAGACCTGCAACATAGATGAGGTTATAATAAAAGTGTATAACCTCTGATGAGGTTATAATAAAAGTGTATAAAGAGTGGTAAAAGAGAAATAATTTGACTGTGATTTTTAATGTATTTTAGACATATTAGATATAAATGTTTTGACCTGGGCAGAATAGCCTGTATGGAGTTTTTTTTTAAAATAGTTAAATGATATGTCTCATAGTAAATTAAGATTGTCCCTGAAGATGGCCGAATTGGCCGAAACGTTGGACGTGTAAATGAAATAAATGTTTTGAGACTATAATTTGGATAGTGTTTTTTAATTAATTAGTAAAAAAACTACTGTTTTGGAGTCCTCCAGGGGCTTAAGAACAAATTGTAAAATGCTATAGTATTGTTTTTCTGTTTCGGAACTAGAGCTGCAACTTCTATTAAATTAGGGTTAGGGAGAGTAACTGAAAGTTGAGCGATGCAATCACCACATTTTTATCCACTTAATTTTATTTCATCTCTTTTTAAAAAACTGTTTGTTAAAATAAAATGGGACCAACATACAATTCTACTATCTTTATTACTCTGTTTTCAGAGGGATTGAACTTTATCCTTATCTTTATTTTGTTTTCTATTTGCCTAAGCCTTCCACGTATTTATTAATCCTTGCTCCATTTTACTACTTTTTGCTTTTTGAATAATTAACCGAATTTATGTCTAAAAGAAATGTATCCTATTTTGTAATTATTATAATATGAATTATTATAATAATTACAATTATTATATTATAATATAATAATATAAAATTGTAAATATTTTTCAGTTTTTTATATCATTTCATGTTTAATTTATTTATGTCTGCAAAGTGTCTCTTTAAATTTATAAGATTAAAATGTAATATCTTGTTTATATTTTATGTATATATATAATAGACTTTATGGAATATATATGGCTTCTTTTATTTTTTTTAAGAAATAGTTTTAAAAAATACAGGGAACGCACTAGAATATTGGATATTATAGACTTGGTTTTACAAGGTGATACTTATAAATTCTTCAATTAATGATAATTTATAAATAAATTTGTAATTATAATTATTATTTGTTGTTGCATTGTTAATATTGTAGAGAAATTCAAAACATCTATTTATTATATGAAGAAATGGGAAATATTGGAATTTATATTAATATATTTTTTTTAAATTACTTATCACTGAAGATTTATATTATTACATGCTTTATAAACTACAATCAAAAACTATTTTTTTTCTCAACTTTTATTGTCTGATTTTCTCATGATTAGTTGTGTATATATCATGTTAGTAATTTTATTTACAAATATTATAACATATTATTATTAATAAGATGGAAAAATTACACTCTTGATCAAACAAAAATTTATTCTGTTTTATCCTAATGCAGTCGAGAGGAACCTTAAAGAGAAGGGAAGACAAGAGAACGCTGTCTCACCACCTCTACCTCTGTATGCGTGACTTTGGACATAATGTTGGCGAAACTACGGAGGTCTACCTTTCTTTGTATGATGCCAAAAAATCTAAGTTTATCAGGTAAAAAACTTTCTGTTTATTTATTTATCGATAGTTCTAATCTTGTGCTCTGTTTTGTACTTTAATATAAAACTTAATCTTATTGAAGTATCAAATTATACTTTGTTACATGTTTTGTATCTGATTTCAGTGAGAGATTCCTAGTCAAGATATCCAAAGATGGTTTTTCCAATTATATTGAAAAATTGAACAGTAACTGTACTATATTTACTGTGAGTTTATTATATATTTATTAATTATATTATTTAACATAAATTATCAATTTTTAATTTTTTACTTTCACTAACCTATATAAGGAATACATAGTAAGGGAAATTATTGCAGTCGTACAAAATTTCAAAATCGAGTTACACATTTTGAGGTCCCCTGAGTCCAAAAAACCTAGTTTTGCAAAATGCTCTGTGTGTCTGTATGTGAACAGTCTAGCTCATAAACAAATAGTCTTAAGAAATTGAAATGACATACATATACAGGAGGGTATATAGTCTGTGATCTGACTGTAACTTTTTTGCTAAAATTGAATTACTAGAAGTGTCCCTTTATAGAATTGATTTTTCACATTTTTTTTTCTTTAAATGGAGCAATGAGCAACTAAGTAGTATTTAATACCAGATAGGCCTTATCCTCATTTAATAGTCTACCTGGGCCTAAATGAAGAATTTTCAAAAAAATCTTCACCTAAAGTACCTTTAAGTTTGTTATTTAGAAAAAATGATCGGTTCATATTATGAGCAATGTATAAATACATTGTAATAAACAATGTATAAATACAAAATGTTACACAATTTCATGCACAACTAAAGGAGAAAAAAGGAAAAAATATAGATAGGTTTGAATCCAGAAGAAAAAAACCAAGACTGCCTCATCTCTTCACATTCCAAGCATATGTTTACAACTTTGTTGTATTCTTGACAGGAAAAAAGTTAATGTTCATTATTTCTATTTCAAGAATATTAAAAATATATTTTTATGGCAGCAGCTAAATAAAAATATTTTGTTCAAAATTTTCTCCCTTTATCGTCTTAGATTTAGATACATTTTTTTAAAAATCATAAAATAGGGATAGCTGTCACCCTCCAATTTACTCATAACTGGGGTTTGCGATGAGTAGGGTGGTAAGTGAAGGTGTGAACCATATTAGATCTTTTACTCTGTTAATGAATATGAATAAGTCTTTAAAATGAAAAGACTCTTCATCTCCTACCGGTACAAGAGGAGCATGAAGCTGCTCTTGGTCTACTTAACTCTTGCCTTCTATCTCATGCATGGTTAACAGGGATCCTCAATTGCTAAAGATCCTTTTGGCCTACCATGCGCACATCGCCCAGGACATGGATACTAAATGTTGCTGTCAACAAGAGATATACATAAACTGACCATGTCTAAAAAATGTAATTAAGTATTGTATTAGGCAGGTATACAATGGAATTGTATAATCAATCTTCCTTCAAAATTGATTATAATTTTACCAACCTCTGGAATGTCGGTTAACTTAAGGTCAATGTTGAACCCCCATTGCCGTCATACAAGGATTCTCCTCAAAACTACTCTTTCAAACGCAGGTTGATGCTTTTGTTTTTAAATGTCCACGTCTCTCCAACATATGTAACTATTGGTCTTATAAGAGTCTTGTACAGCAGAAATAAATGGCGTATAACTCACTAGTTAAACCTTAGATGGAGAAGTAGACTCTATTTCCTGCTGCAATATTCCTTCACATTTCTTCCTCCTCGTTTGGGCTTTCTTAGTAATATTAGAGCCATTGTACTGGAGGCTTCTGTCCATTTTGAAACTGTAAGGACCTTTTCCAGTCTCTTCAGATAGTTCTTGTTTCTGTTCTCATGACAAAAAATATCAATGTGTAAGAAGTGCATATATTTTAGAGTGCAATATTACTTAACTTTAATTTATCTTTAAGTTGGTTGTTTATTTATTTTTTTCTTATTTCATCTGTTTTTTATTTTTTTTTAATTTGAGATGTTTATATATTGCTATTTGAGGTGTTAAAATGCAGAAGGGGAAGGGTCAAACTTTGAAAAATTTTGAGTAAACCAAAAAATTTGCTTTAGAACCTCATGTACAATTTTCATCACTCCCATTGAATATAAATAGTTATTTCCTTTTTGTTTTAGGATTTAGGAAGCGCAGACCTAAGCAAGGAGCTGTATATAGTGGCCCACGTCTATAGGATAGGAAGAATGCTTCATAATGACTCCGCTAAAAAGATCCTCGCGGCTCAACAAGCGAGTGGCACCTTCAAGCGACCACATGCCGTTGCGGTCCTCAATATCGGAGAAGTATGTTATTGAACTGTTGTTACATTAATCTGTCGATCTTGTTACACTGTTTATTACATTGTATATTTCCTATCTTGTCTAACATTACGTGACCTTTTAACAAACAAGGTTCTAACAGCTATGACCATAATTTTGAGAAACAAAGCTTCATATTTGCAGTTCTCTATTAAATGTTGTCTCTATATCATGATATTAGTTCCTTAATTTTTCAAAAGATGGCACTGAAATTTATTTGAAAGCTTAACATCTTTGTTGAGAGTGATTTCTAAGAGAAAAAACAATTTTGTCAATTTCATTAATTATGACCTCGTCAAACTAAGGAGAAAATTGTGTGTGAAAATTCATAAATATCACTTTGAATTTTTTTTTTTACATAAAATATATTTTGATTTACTTTGAAATTGATTCAGCTTACATTATATATTTTGTATCATGTAAGGATTAGAATATTTCTTGTGTTTGGTCTTTGATGTTAATCTGTGAGGGAATAGTTTATTTCTTGGTGACAAAAAAAATACTGGCATGCTGTCTTCAAAATTAATGGTTTTTGGAATTACTATATGTGAATTGGTGGGAGCAGGTAGCTCAGTGGTAAGGCATTGTGCTATTAACTCCAAGGACCCAGGTTTAAATCTGGATGTGGCTGATAATTATTTTCTGACTATTACCATTCACGTTTGGGTGTGGAAAGAGCCTGACTATTGGGTGTGGGCTATAAGATGTGATTAATACCATAATCAATTTCTTTTTTAAAGTAAATTATTTTTTCTTCTATTAATATCAGTTGAAAGGATTCATTATACCTCTGATTCAATGAACTATACATTCAAAATTGACTTCATACCTCTAATTATTTATTATAATTGTTTTTTAAGTCTTGATTTTATTCATTGCAGGCCGTTACTGGTACTAACACTGACGAAAGAGAATTTTCCTTCAAAGCATATCAAGCTGAAGACAAAGACTTCCACCAGTTACATGAATTTATAATGCGCAAACAGAGTAACAAATATAGTCCACTCTCAGGTCAACCAAACTATGGTTAGTTTTGTACCATTTGGTTTTAATAAAATTCTGAATTTATATGATTTATTTCTTCTTAATTTTCTTGGGTTTCATTCACATCCTTAGAGCAGAAAATTCATTGGAATGAAAATTATTATTAATTTTTTTATATTAGAACATTATTGGTTGAATGTGTAGAACTGAAGGAAAATGGTCCAGGGTGTGTTAAAAAAGGAAGAAGAAGTATTTAAATAACAAGGAAAACTATTAATTATACACTAATGTTTCATCCCACTTGGTAAGGCTTCGTAAAGGCACTAGGCGAGTCCACTGGACACTAGGTGAGTCCACTGGACACTAGGCGAGTCCACTGGACACTAGGCGAGTCCACTGGACACTAGGTGAGTCCACTTCACTCACTGCCTTACGAGAGGCCTGATGAAGCCATGCAACGTCGAGCAAAATGTTGAGATCTCAACCCCTAAGATTTGTTCGGTCTAAGTAAAAGGAAAGTGGTAAGGTTGAAGCTGAGAGGGATAGATATAGTGAGTGTCGATGCCACAACTCTAGGAATCAGTTATTGGTTCCAAAAAATTCCATCAATATCTGTTATAATTTCATATCTTGACAGAATGTAGGAGTCATTTCATGAGAATTTTTTGCATTTTATGAGGCATGTCTGGAAAATAGGAGTACTATTAGGTTTTGAAGGCCTAATGAGGTTTACCTAAACTCATCGAGCACCAGATATCCACGCCAGTACAAAACATTGTCTTGTAACATCCATTTCTGTAAAACATGTCAATAAAAAATCCTGCCAAGTGTGAGGTGCTTGCTGTTATGAGGTTTCTTCTCGTAGAAAGAAAAATTTCGACTGAAATTTTTGTTTAGATAAAGAATATTTATAAAAAAGGTGATAAGGACTGAATGAATGTGTTTGAGTGGTTTCATGAATTTAATGAAAGAAAAACAAGTATTCATGATGAGCAAAGAAGTGGAAGACCTTCAATGAGTTGTTGCAAAGAATTGAGGAAACTGTTCGTAAAGAATGTCGGTTGATAATGGATGAAATGTCTGCTATGTCCCTACAAATTTTCGGATCTTTTTTACATGAAACAATTACAGAAGCATGTGGATATCGAAATTGATACTGGATAAGCTCCAGATTTGCTCCAAAAACAACTGACTGATCAGCACAAATTGAATCAGATCATTAGAGCTCACGACTTACTTGGGCGATCTGAATTGAAAGATAAGAATTTCCTGAGATACATTGGGACTGGTGATGAAAGATGAGTGGCTTGTTACATCCCAGAGGCAAAAAGACAGCATCCCAGTGGCGGCACAATGGTTTCCCATCTACCATAAAATTCTAATCCTCAATTTCTTCCAAAAATATCATGGCATCCATGTTTAAGTACCAAGAAGGAATCATGTTGGTTGATTTTTTGCCTTAGGGGGTCAATGCCAGTAAAATGCTTTTAAACTTGTTGAACCATCTTGCTTACTCCCCTGACATGGCGCCTTCAGGTTTTCATCTTTTCACCTTCCTGAAGGGCTCTCACATGGGTAGGAAAAAATTTTGAATTGATGAGGAGGTGAAGTATGTCTTGAAGTGGACAAAAGAACAGTTCTATGGGGAGACACCAATTAGCTTGTATCATGACTTACAACATGCACAGAATGAGAAGATGATTATGTGGAAAAATAAGTAACATATGTATCTACAGTATCCTGTAATTTTAAAAAAAAATGTTATTTTATTCTTAAAAACAGTATAAAATGTAATAATAGTTCACTTCTTAACCTATATTTTAAAAAATATAATGAAACCCATTGTTTATTATTCTTATTTTCTTTTATTTGAAAAATCACTATTTGTATGAATAAGGTTTAGTGGACTAGATTATGTATGTTTTTCATCTTTTGTAATAGGAATCGTAATGTCATTGAGGGTTTTGCATGGAGACATAGAAAAAGTAAGGGAAGAAAATCCTCTGCTCTTGAAAAACATAACGCTGACTAAGAAGTTAGGGTTTCCAGACGTTATAATGCCTGGAGATGTCAGGTAATAGAACCAGCTTTGTTTTATTAATTATATGTTTTTGGTTTATGATTTTTTAATTTTTTGTGATAATTTTTCTGCTATATTTATTTTAAAGAACGTTTATTAGTGTACTTAGAGATCCAGTTTGTAAAATTGAATGGAAAGGTTAACAAGTATTTTAGAACCATCAATTGTGTTTATAAGTAATCTCTCTTTATTTAAAAAAAAATAAATAAATAAATTAATGCATGGTGCCCTACATTATAAGTATTTTTCATGTTGAATTAGTATTTCACATATAATAAGACTTATATAGAAGGATCTACAGTGTTTCCTCTGTTTCACATTAAATTGCTGTTAGATCAGCTGATATGTATTTTGTGTCTAGTATATTTAAAAAAAAAATTCTGAAGACAATTTTTTGTCCTTGTACATCTTTTATTATTTATGTTTAATCTGATAAAATTTCTTGTTATGGTCTAAATATGTAGTCTGAAGTATATATTAGTAGAATATCAATATAAGAATATTGAAAATTGTAGTTTTTATTATTATTATTTTATTTTATTTTTTTATTCAGGAATGATTTATACCTGACCTTAGAGAGAGGAGAATTTGAAAGGGGGGGGAAGTCAACAGGAAAAAATATTGAAGTGACTATTTTAGTCTTAGACGCAGAAGGAAATCCGCTTGAGGTAAAATTATTGCTATTATTAGAACATTATCAATTGACGGTATGTAATTAATTAAGATGATTCAGGTGGCGGTCAAAAAAGTAGCACAAATGAAATGAAATAGCCTTTTATTTATGCAATAAATTAAAATCATTACAAAATTCAATATAAACATTTAAGGAAAAGAGAGAGAAAAAAAATTTATATATATTGTAATAATTTTAAAA
>NW_027107556.1:169087-171123 GCF_000696795.3 Halyomorpha halys | reverse complement strand
ATTATACATAAAATAAAACATATCAAAACCCTTTATACATCAAAATAGAACTATTTACTAAAAAAGAGCATATTACAATATATAAACATTAACTTCTATCAATTTTCTTTCCATCTTTCTGTATCCTTTCCTGCAAAGGCCTTCCCTTTGGACAGTAATAGTCAGCACTTCCTGGGGTAACCAGTCCTATTGGGAGGCGAGTTCTTTCTATTTCTTCTTCCAGATATTCCTGTCCCTAGCAGCTCTCCACCAGAGAGGTCCTGCTGTCCTCTTGAACATATCGCTCCATCTTTTCTTTTGATGTCCTCTTCTTCTTTGAAGGTCGTATGGAGTCCATTCTGTGGCAATTTTTGACCATCTGTCATCTTCGCATCGAAGGAGATGTCTTGCCCATTTCCATTTGCTCAATCTTGTCATCTTCAGTGTGTCAGTGAATCCTGTTTCTTTCTGGATCCAAGCATTTTTTATTCGGTCTCTTTTCCTCACATTCACAATGCTACTTCCAATATTATTTTGCCTCACCTATAATTTCCTCTCCTGAGCTATAGTCCGTGACCACGCTTGGCATCTATAAGTGACCACTTGGCTAATACAACTATCGAAGAGCTGCCTTTTAAGGTCAATACTTGTAGGGTTTAGTACAAATTTACCATATATAAATTAATAATATAATGATTCACAATTAGTTAGTAATTATAAGCTCAAATAGTTCATATATAATAAGTAGAAGGAAATTTAATAGTTTTTATTATTCTTAGATCTAAAGCATAGCTTTGAAAATTAAAAGGTTCAAATGAGAAGATCAAATATTAAATAAATATAATAATTTTATTTTAAATTATATAACATTATTGACTCTTATCTCAGGGCGGGTTTTCTAGACAATCACAGTGACATTTAACTAAATTAATACAAATATAATTAAATCCCAGGTAGAGCAAACAAGCCAATTATATGATATTCTTTGATGACTGATGGTTCTCGATGTCTTGTTTTTCAAGATATCCTCTCTGACAATAAATATCAAACCTGCATCCAGAAGACATCATCTCTCCCACCATCCCAAAGAACAAGTGTTCATATTTCCTTTGCTTATTGTCATGCCTCATGATTTTCTTTATTTATATTTTTCCTTAATACTTATTACCAACTTGTATTTTTTCTTAAATTTACTGTAATTACAATTATGATACAAAATAACTAAAATTGATACAATTTTAATCTATCTTCTCTACATAACAGTAATTCAATGGACTTCGGAAGGACGCGTACCGCTATCTTCAATATTTTGAACGATGTATTTTTACTTAATATTTGACTGATGAAAATTGGTTAGTTTGCTTTTTGGTTTTATAAAACAAATCAATAAATATTAATGTTGATACATAAAATAAATTTTTATTTTTGGTGGCTTAAACTATTCAACTAGGTAGTTAAAATGTTTTGAAACAAGCTTGAGATCATGAAAATGTCCTGTCTGTGCTTATATAGCAATATTTTGAGTTAAAGACTTAACCAATTCATAGGTTTTATTGTTACACAGTGATATTCCAAGGACATTAAAGACAATTTGAGCTTTAAATATTGAAAAAAATATGTTTAGTATGTCTTATGCTGAATATGAAACTTTTTTTTTTAATGAACGACTCAATTTTCTAGTTTTCATGTCTCAAATTATTCAGACCTGCGAGTTCTCAACAAAAACTCATAGTCCATCTAAAATGTCCGTTCATGTAGGGCCTAGCTACGAAGTCTCAGCGAGTACAATTCAGGATTTACAATAAATTTATAGATTCGTGAATTATTCCAAATATTTGATACTGATATTTTCCAGTTATGTAACATGATTATTTATTATATAAACTGTTATTTAAAGATAGTTATTATAAACAACAACCAAAACAAAACAAGTATGCGTGCTGAATTGATTTTCTTGGTAACATTACATTGTTAAAAAGAATGAGAATGATATAGCTTATATTTTCAATGAATTAAAGAGAAGAATGTGAGAGTTCTCTCAGGAGTTAAACTAGTTT
>NW_027107556.1:133499-168868 GCF_000696795.3 Halyomorpha halys | reverse complement strand
TCTCTCAGGAGTTAAACTAGTTTTAATGAATTTAACTTCTTTATATTGTAAAATTTAATCTTTTTCTAAAAATAAATTGCTTTTTATCCTCAGATCTTTGAATAAGCTTGATGCTTACAAGGTCTAAATGAATATAAAGACATATTTACCAAATATGAGAATTGTTTTATTTTTTTTTTGTATAAATTGATAAATATTGACTTTTATCACTTGATGATAATCAACCAGGGATGCACATCCTAACAGTGACTGCTTATAAGATGATAAAAATGTCTTTACCATTGAATTAAATCTCAAAATATTGAAAATATAGGCATAACAGTGATTCAACCAACTTTGGAATGGTACCGCTATCTTGACTACTTTGAATCACTCATTGATCAAAATTGGTTAGCAAAACTAAACAATACCTTTAAAACATAACCAAACTATTTATATTAAAAAAAAAGTGACCATGTATTAACAATAAAAAGGATATTATCATATCGCTTCTCCAGAAATATGATGACACTACTGTAAATTTTGTGAAACTTTACTTTATTGTGTTGGCAGACTCAAAACTCGAGTTGAATTTCATAAAACTTAACACTACTTTGTTGGTTGTATAAAACATATTAGTCCTCCCCCCGAAGCCATATTAATTTGTTAAAAGAGGACACAGTGGCCCATTAGCTTATGAGTTACATATCTTTATGAATTATTAAAAATCTAATAAATATTTTTGCTGCGTTATGTTAAATTTTTGAACTTATTCAGGGGTGCTTGTGGGGAGCGTCAGGCACCGACGGGAACTACATTTACCAAAGCAGCATCATGTATCATCAGAATTCGCCAGTTTGGTGCGAAATAATTTGCCTTTCAGTACCGATTGAGAAGTACCAATCAGCTCACATACGGCTTGAGTACAGGCATTGTTCAAGTAAGTATAATATTTGAATTTGTTTAGCAAATTATCTTTAATATATAATTAATAATATTATATGATAAATCTTATCAAATTGTTACATAGTTTTATCTCTTTAATTATTAAACTAAATATTTGGTGCATGACTCTATGATTAATTATTGCAGCGAGGGAGAAAGCAGAAAATAAAAAATTGATTGGATTCAGTTTTGCCCGGCTGATGGAAGCCAGCGGTGCAACTTTGCAGGTACTCTACTTCAATAAATACCTTCTTCATGTTTCATTTTATAGAATTCAACAATAAAGTAAATATAAATACAAATAATAAATAAACAAATACAGTGGATAATTGTCTATTTATTTTTAATAAAATATTGTATTTATTATGATTTAGTAATTTAAGATATCATCAGCTATTTCTTAATTTGTAAACTTCATTATAACACTCTCCTATAGTCCACAGAAAAGTAATGTTATAACGGGGGAAATATTAAAACCATGAAAATAAATTTGTTTAACGTATAAACAAAAAAATAAATAAAAGCAAGTAATTCTACATTATTAATAGTACTGGTTTAAAGTATTTTTAAAAGTTAATTTTTTCAATCAATTAATTGGTTCTAATGTTTTATTCTGTTCATGAATTTCCAGTAGAATAGTAGAATGATTTAGTTGGATTCTCTTCCTCTTCTTCATTCTCTTACTTTTTCAAGAAATAATTTATTATCATTATGGTTTTTATTTAAATTTGATTTGTTCAACTCTTTTATTAAACAAATATTTCTCTAATAGAAAAAATGTTTTTGCTAACTGTTTGCTAGGTTATGCCTAAAAAGCAACTGAATGAAAAAATATATCCATATCGGTAAAACTAAATAACTATCAATTGAGGGAAATATCTTCAGCAAACAATAATAGAAAAATCCTTAGAATTGCGTTCGTAGAACTAATTAAACTGCTAAGGTATTGTACTTAAAACAAAATTTTAAAGAAAAAAATTATACAGAATGTTATAAACAGGAAGTAAAATTGTAATAATGAACATAATTTCTTAGGAAAAGCATCTATTGAAAGCGGGACTGAGGAAAAAGAGTCCAAATCGTTATAAAACAAAGTTTTACTGTTTAACTGAAATTTAACAGAATTTTATTAAGAAATAAAGATAGAAGTTTTATTGCATACATTTCTTTAAAGGCAATGAATTCTTTTTGGTTGGAATAAAAATAGCCCAAACAAAATGGTGACAATTATTTTCAAGTGGTTGGGGGGGGGGGGAGAGGGAAGAGGTCAATCTTTTTTTGCACAGCCCTTATAAAGGCCTAAACCACAGGACAACAGTGGGCTAATGAGGCTTTGCACTTCATCGATTCAAGTGTGATGCTCATTAAGATTTGGTTTATTTTTACTTAGCCATTAGTCATGTGCATATGTGCAGTCCATATTAGACCGCCTGTTGAAGTTGGTAGTAATGGTAGTAGGAAATGAGCGATCTTGCTTATATCATGTAAATATTTAATGATTTATCATGAGTAAATGTAATAGATGTAATTACTGACTCAGAAGAACAGTATATCTGAAAATTAAAAGCAAATTTCAAATATTTTATTAATGAATTAGCTGATCAGCAATGGAAATATTGATATCATTTATTATTATTATTAATAAAATCATATAATATGATACGTTTGATATCAATTTAGCTCAAACTAATTATTTACATACACATTATAATTTTTGTGTCGTGATTACAAATTCTATAAAAAAATGTTTAAAAATAAAAGTGAATTATGAAAAACGTTGAGTATGCCTTATTTGCATAAATAGTTGCAGTATATCTTTCTTAATAATATTCCAATTTCCATAATTTTTTTTGTTTTGTTGGGAATTTATTCCCCTATTCAAATAACAACTAATATCACGATATTCAAAATTCATTTAAAATAAAAATGTTTGTAAATTGGTTTAGAACTTTTAGAGATTTTAGGTAAGTTACAAGCACATTTTTATTTATGTAAATGTTGTTAATATAGATTAAAAGAGCTGTTATCCAGCTTTCGAAGGGTTGTTGTAACATACGATTTGGATAAAATACAGAGGAGTTATTAACGATTATATAAACAATCGACAGCAGTAGAAAAAAAATCCTCCTTATAAATCAAGTTAAAATTTTTTTAATTTCTCTGATGAATGGTATTTTAGAGTTTCACATGATGCAAAAAAAAAAAAAATATATGATTTACTTTTATCTAAAAAAAAATAATAATTTGTGTTTTTTTTATTGTATAATTAATTATAATGGAATTAGAAATATTTTCCACATTTTTCAGAAAGAAACAAATAACCTTTAAAAAAAACTTATACTTTCTGAGTTATGTACCAATTAAGTTTAATTTTGTTTATAACTTTGTTTCTACTCGATAAATCCAGTATTTCAATAGCTTAGATAGAACATTTAGAGAAAAAAAGTGTAAAATTGGTTTAGAAGTTTTCGGAGATCTTTGATTAGTAAAAAACGAACATTACATTTTTATTAATATAGATATATTTTTTATCATACCTCATTATTGTTATATTTTATTTTTATAATATTTGAATTGTATTACTGAAGTTTTGGAATTATAATTTGTTTCTTAATTTTTTTTTTTATGTCCTTATGGCTTGTGAAAATATACTTGTTATATTTCATATAAAAGTTTGAATTTGTGTATTTATTTGTGGCTCATTATAAAATATAAAAGAAAAAGATTGTGGCTTTCTTTCATCTCATGTGTCTCCGCCCAATGTAATATTTAAGAATTATTTAAATAAATATAAGGCAATTTAATTGTTTTTATATTCTCAAATACAAAATATAGCTTTGCAAATGACTAGGTTAAATAAAAAAATCAATTACTAAATAGATATGAGAATTTTATTTAAAATTGTTTTCCACACAATCAGAACAAAGAAACTTAACTAAATAAACAGCTATTTTTTACAAATATACTTATATTCAATATTTTGTAATACTAATCAATTTATACTCTTCTTTGATGGCTGACGATTCTCGATGTCTTCTTTTGTGCTACCTCTGACAGTAAACAAAGGATTGATTTTCTAATAGATTTCAACTCACATCTCATCTACCGGCGATCCAAACAAAGAGGCACTTATTCTTCTTGGATGGTTCTTGATGTCTTCTTTTTTCTCTAAAAGTTTACCACTGACTGTAGACAAAGGGTGGTCCGCACCACCTCTTCCTGGTGACATCCTCGTTTTCAGGACACGTCCAGTTCACCCCGCCATCTAAACAAACAGTGACCTCTAAACCAAGAGTCCTGTCTAGATGTTTGATGTAAACATTGATTGCAGCACAACAGTTTTGAGCTTTTGCTTATGATTTTCTTTATGAATATTATTCTTTAACACTTATTATGAACTTCTATTTTTTCTTAAATCTACGTAATTAAAATCATGATAGGAAGATAAATAAAGTTGAAAATATTTGAATCTGCTCAACATGGCAGCGATTCTAGCGAATTCAGAATCTTGGCGCTTTTTAAAATGTTTTCAATTCCATGATTGACTGAACAAAATTGGTTAGCTTGCTTTTTGGTTTAATATAATAAATAAACAACACTGATACGATACATAAAATAAAATATACTAACAACAATTTATATATAAAAATAACTATTTACTTAAAAGAGGATATTACAATATTGAAGAAGTTTTGTAGTTGCTGTGTGTCTTCTGTCTAATCAAATTCTCCTTTATTACAACTTAGTTCAAAAATATTTCAACGATCATCTTTCTTTTTTTAATCATTAATTTTTTTTTGATTCTGTCACAGGATGGGAGCCATGAACTGATTATATACAGGTGCGAGCAGATGTCGCGACTGCACCCATCACACTATCTCTTCAATGCGAGCAGCCACAGGCAAGCGAGCCATTTACCCCACAAAGAGTTCCTCACTATCCGCACACTACTATGCTCTACAAAACTTACTCAGAACGGTAATATGGTCTTCATGCTGTTTACAATTATGTTTTAATTTATAAAGTCTGTCATAATTAATTAATTGTATCACAAGTCAATACCGCCACTCAGCAGAGATAAGGATACGAATAGCATCGGCCAATAGGTGTTCTTTTGGACTGAGTCGGCACTTAGGTAGTATAGTAGATCATTATCAAGATCTACAAAAACTAGATTATATAAAACACTAATTCGATCACTACTGGTTTATGCCTTGGAAACTTGGGCACTTTTGAAATCCGATGAAAGGAATCTCCAAACATTTAAGGCTTCTATGGCCCTGTAAAGGATGGTTCAACTTGGAGAAGACGCACGGACAAGGAAGTGTTCTTGTTAAGTGGTGAGCCTGATATTGGAAAAATTGTGAGAATTAGATAGCAACTGCACTTAACAGATTAACCGAAGCTGCTAGAGGAGACCAGGACCCAGTAATGGATTGTCATGCCGATTGAAGAAGAAGAAGTCATAATTAATTGATTCTAATAAATGAATTCAATTAATACATGAAGTTAAAACAACTAAAACTGTTACAGTAAATAATTAAAAAGGTACCTGAAAAACAGCAGTTATAACAAAGTTCATGCTATCCAAATAACAACAAAAATTAGTAGGTTAATAATGTAGCTAAAAATGTATTTTATTAAAATAACATGATAACGTTTGTTTAACATTTTATTTTTTAAAACCTATCTATTCGGAATATAAATACCCATTTGAACAGAATATTTTTAAAAAACAAAGGTGTATTTTCTGTATAAAAATTGTGGTTTCATATTTGCGTGATGTATCAATAGTTGCCATAATTGAGGCAAAATGTAATGTTTACTGATAAAACATTTTTTGTTTTTGTTTTGGAGTATGATATTATGTATATTACATCATGTATATGATGTTATGTATTTAGTTGATCTACTTTCACTACTTCAATGGAAGACGCACCCAGGTAAAATATCTGATGCCCTCACGAAGGCCTTGCACTTATCAGGAGAAGAGCTGGTAAAGTTTTTACAAGACGTTCTTGATGCACTCTTCTCCATGTTTTCCACAGAAGATGGAAATTCTACTCAGCATTCTGGTCTTGTCTTTCATGTTTTGGTTAGTAGAACATTTTAATTAATAAATATTTTAATTTGAAATAAACAAATAAATACAAGTAATTGTAAGGGATAATTTCAACTACCTTCCATCCAGTAATAAAAAATACATAGTATAATATTATTGTATCGTAGTTAGCCCACTATTATCTGGATTTTGTGTTTATTTACTAAGTTTTTATATTTTAGCTATAATGAATTGAACATTGAAAACTTTATAGAGTACTTAATTGTTTAATAAGATATGAGAAGTTGACATAGATCGATACAAGGAGGAGATGGTCGGGGATACAGTTAGTAATGATAAAGAAATGAGTTAAACTTATTTATTCGTCCCGACGTTTTGACCTGAATTTCAGGCCTTGCATCAGGGATGAAAATAAAAAAACGAAATAAAAAACTTAATTCAGAGAAAAATATAAATAAATTAATAACATAAAAACTTGGAAACATACATAACAATAAATTAAGTAGACAGTAGATGATGCAATATTGTAGAGGTAACAATTATACAAAACAAATTTATTAAAAATATAATGAGAAATTGAAATTGACATTATAAAATGTGGAGGTAATGATTAAACATATATAAGTAGTGAAAAAATGGAAGAAATTAACATAGTGAAATGTGCGAAAGAAAATAATATACATGATACAATGGCCAAGAAGGAAACAAAATATTAGCTAAAATGGGTAAAAGATACACAATAATGCAGATGAGTAAAAAGTGTACAAGTGTACCTCCCTTGGTAATTTTACCTCGGGTATTCTTTTTGAATATTTGTATCTTTTCAGGGGTTTTTATCAATCTCTTCCAGAATATTCTTTTCAACTTTCATCTTTTCTCTTACAATTTCTTTTCTTACTTATCCATTCTGGATATTCCAGCCTCTCGTCACCAGTAGTCCAGAAGTTTCTTCCTTTGATCATCTCTTATGGTCCAGGTCTATGTTCCATTTGTCATAATGCTCAATGTTATTTTGTTTATATTATACTCTTGGTATTAGAAATAACAATATCACATTGAGCAATGGTATTACTTTTTTACCATCTGTAATCATTCTTTTTATTTCATGTCGCAGGAATCATTTCATTCAATAATGGAGCCAAGGTATTTAAAATGTTGGACTATTTTCAGCATCTCCACATTCAATCTAACATTATCATTACTGGATGAATTATGTTCCATCTTCTTGGCATTTATCATATTAAATATTAGTATTTAATTATTAATATCATGAATATGATATATACTAACATTTTGTTCATTAAAAAATATATATATATATTACTGTGAATTAATTTCCATTACTATATTTTTGCAGGTCAGTATCTTCAGCCTGTTGAACGATAACAAGTTCCAACACTTCAAGCCAGTCATGGACGCCTATATCAAAAACCATTTTGCTGCTGCCCTCGTGTACAAGTGTGTATTTTTTGATATTAGTATTATTTAGCGTTGATGTGGCTCTGCTTCTTGTGTGCTGTTTAATATCAACTGATCTTGAATAGTTCTGTAGTGGTCTCGGCTACTACTAAGTGTTATAGTGTATTTCTCCTTAAAGTTTCCTATAGTAGCACATTTGCATAAAAAGTTATAGTTCCATACTGGTCTTGAATACAACTGAGTGTTGTAGTGTATTTCTCCTTAAAGTTTCCATTATGCAAGCACATTTGCATAAAAAGTTCCTCATGCCATTATTCAAATTATTTTACTTTAGTACTGCAAAAAAGGTAAACTTATGAATTCCCATTATCTAGTCCAGATTAGTAATAAATTGAATAGCAGTTACATATTTAAAGTCCTCTAGTTACAAATTTAATGACTCATGTATTTAACCTTTGTAAAATCGTGGGGGTCTCTAAAGACCGCTCAAGATCTTTTTCTGGTGAAAACTTATGAAAATAATCCCCCAATTTTTAAGTCACTCAACAACTTTTTTTCATATTACTATCTCGAACACCATGAATAAGTTTCCATTATATTTACAGGAACATCGGACATTAAAAAAGTTCCTTTTTTCCAAATAAAAACAAGGTTGGGGTCTCACTGAAACCCCCATAGTATTCGCAATAGAATTATTTAGATTCACTTGGTAAAATGGTCACCGAGTATACTTGCAAGAGATAAATCAGCAGATGTATAATAGTTTGGTTTACGAACTGGACCGATATAGCTGCAGTTGCAGTGAATTCATTTGCTCTTTGGAAAAATATTCAACCTTAGTGGAAACAAGGTTACTTACAAAAATGGAGTTTGTTTCTGCTGAATCTAAGTATAATATAAGCTGGACCAGCATTAACGAGATTAGATGACCTATCAATCTTATTTCTAAACACTCAGTCTAAAAAGAGAACAGAAGTGATGAAAAATGACTTGAAAAACATTGAGGATAAGGATTGTGCTGGGAAGGAGATTCACATGGAAGAAGCAGACGACTAAGAACCAGCTGGGACCATATAACAAGAATGGAATAATAAATTATATCTTTTCTTTCTAAATATTTTTAAAATCCGCTCCTCATATCAATGAAAAGATTGAATTTTGATACTAGGATTAATAAAATAAGTAAGAAATATAAACCTATCTTGGGATCCTAAAAGGACCCCTGCAGTATTATGTGTTTGCTTCAAACCGTGGTGTTACGAAGGTTAAATGTCTTCCTTAGTTATAAATTGAATTTAAATAAATATGATATATTTAATATATATTTTAAATATGATATATTTAAAAGTCTTGTCTTAGTTAATTGAATATGTTTGATGGTCATATATTTAAAGGTCTTCCTTAGTTACAAATTGAATGATAGTCATATATTTAAAGGTGTTCTTTAAATCTTTCCTCAGGAGAAATTGTTGTTGGCTGTTTCCACTTACTCAATTAGTTAATAAAAATATATATACATTTTTTCAGAGGGCTAATAAGCTCCGTGCAGCATTGTGCTGACCGTGTTGGTGCTACTGACAAACAGGAACCAATCTTGAAATGTTTTCGCTCACTCGAGTCAATCTTCAAGTTCATCGTGGAGTCTCGCTTGTTATTTTCTCGAGCAACTCATGGCCAGTACGAAGAGAGCTTTACACGTGATATCTATAGTGTTTTTGCCTCCCTTAACAAAGTTCTCACTGTAACATCGCACAACATCATCAATACACAGGTTTGGAAAATTCATAAATTATTTTAGCATTAATAATTTGTTAATATAATAAGTTGCTATAAAGAGTTATAATAAGCAAGCAACAAATAGTATTGGTGCCAACTGCCTGTTATGCATGAATCATCTAAGTCTTAAAGTGGCCAGCGATGATCACTCCAACCACTCCACGCTAAATGAAATGTGGAATGACCAATCATCCTGTGTGGATTTTTTAGAGTGATGTGGAGCTGCTGGTGTTCCAGCAGTCCTAAATTTCCATCAATCTCCAATCACTTCATCCAACCATGAATGTGGGAAACTGATGTATTGGAACAATGGGCTGCATAGTTTTCAGGCTGTGGCTTACATAATAAAAATTGTTGTTCAATAGATACTGTATAGCTAAAATTTACGTTATCAATTTTATGAAATAAGTAAAAAAGGTATATGAACAAGAAATATCATTTTGAAAATAGATAAAAATAACATTTTATTTATTGTTTTATTATTGATTATGTCAACAAATAAAACAATAATGATTAAAAGGAAATTAAAATTCTTAGTGGGTTTCTAATTTCTAACTGATATGCTTAAAATTTCCAATGTTGTTTTGAGGGGGAGGGCAAAGATTAAATTATTTAATGTTCTTGTAATCGTAAAGGCATTATTTTCGATCCTATCTATTTTCAAGAGTTATTGTAATCTGTACATTAAAATATCTGTAGATTGTAAATATTATAAAATATGAGTTTATGAGAGCAGGAATTTGGATGAAACAATGGAGTGGAGTCATGTTCAGTAGGTCCTCGAAATGGTTTTCATTCCAAGCACTCCAGTCAGTTCAATCCAAGCACTCCTATCAGTCAACTCCAACTATTCTATATTCTTCTTCTTCTATATTTCATTTGGAGCCATCAGTGGCCACTTTCAGGATGAGAAAAAAATGTATATTTTTCAGTTGTATAATTTTTATCACTACCCACTAAAGATATTTTATAGATGTGGGTGTTCAATCATTTTATGAAAGTGAACCCTTAAATAAGTAAATTCTTGATAAACATTTTTAGTTTTTGTGGATCTTCTATCATATATAGGTAAATAAGCAATAAATATTCGTAATATATTCAATTTTTTCTACCTATTGCAGAAATAAAGGCTAGAAATAAATTTTGGTGGCCTACACTCCATTTTATTTATTTTTTATATATTATATATCTATTTTATTTATTTATATTGATTTTTAAAATTTTATTTTTTATAACAGTGGGGATACCTATTATTATGGGTTATTAGGTGTGAATATTAGAATTATTTTAAATTAAAATTTAAACATTTTTATAACTTTAAAGTAATATTCTAATGCCCCTTAAATGATCTACACCGTTCCTACAGGTGGCACTGGTAGAAAGCCTCCCAGGAGCGTACGAACAAGTCTCCCGAGTCATTGCCCTCCAGGATGTCGCTGGGATGGTCGCAGCCAGCCTGGACATGCTGCACGGGCGACACCTCGCTCAACCTCTTGTCAAATCTAAGCTAATCGCTCTCGACTCTATTGTACAGGGCCCATTATTTAAGGCTCAAGGTAATTGTATCAGGAATTCATTTGATAACATGATATTTTATGTTCTTGTGATTTTATATGATTATCACCATGATAGCTATGATCTAACATTGATTTTGGAACTGATCTGTAATTAATTTGTTCCTATCACGTATATATGAAATTTTATCGTGTGCTAGGAAAATTTTTATTTTGTTAAGAAGGGTTAGTTGGCCTATTAGGCAAGAAAGAAGTATATTTTTGTGATGTTTTATTAGTGCTACCACATGTAATTTCCTTAACTGATGAAACTATTGTTAATAGGCTGGTGTAAATACTTTGCTTTTTGGGGGCATATAACTAGTTGCACGATCCTTTGTGGTCCTGAAAAAAATTTTTTAAAGTTGGTCAAAGCATTGGATGCTATCAGAATGAGAGTCAATGAGGAGAACAAGTACATGCGTGCAGGACCTGAAATAGAATTGACTGTTCAAGAACCCGTGGAAGTGGGTCAATATAAATTTCAGAATGTGGATCGCTTCACCTATTTAGGATCAGTAATACATTGAGGTAACAATATATCCTTCGAGACTAGCCAATGAATTGTGAAGGCAAACAGGTTATATTTAGTTCTCAGGTAACAGATGTGATGAGACACATAAAGCTTGAAAGGCTGGAATATTGCTTAACTAAAGGCTCTAAGGACAAGAGAAAGAGGTATACCAAGACTTAAATGGGAGGATGCTGTCTCCTGGCGGGCGGATGCCTGAGAAATGGTGAGATGAAGATAGGATTATCTGGTGAAGAGTTATTGTACTGGTCAAGGACCACATCGGTCTGGAGACATTTAGTTTCCTTAGCAATGAATTTTCACAAATGTTAGAATTAGACAAACAAGTTCTGTTTATTTATGGTTGCTCTGTAAATGTACCATTAAACCTATGTAGTAGATCATATAATTTATGATAGTTTAAGTGAGCCAAGAAGGTAAAAGTAAGAATGGAGAGACAAAGGTACTAAGTAACTGAAGGGTAGACAAAAAAGATTCTTAGTTTGGTGACAAGGTTCCTCAGAACAGGTGCAGATATGATAGAGGTGACAGAAGGTAAAGTTCTAGTGTTGGAGAGACCAAGAGGGGAAATTACAAGTTTTATATTTGTGAAAGGAGAAATAGAATTGCCAGGGACAAGTGAAGTTTTAGTTTTCATCCCTGCTGTAAAAGGCAGTGCTAAAGAGAATCTATTGTGAGTAATTGTAATGGCGGCTAAAGCAGATTTTTTTTAAAAACCAGGGATTGTTCCTAATAATAACTTGTGATATTATCCTCAAAAAATTGAATATCATAGTATTTTTATGTTGTATTTATTTTTAATATTTGATTTCATTTTTATGTAAATAAATGTTTGTCTAAGAATTCCAACTCGTACGTTTATTACACCTTGCTGGATTGGGATTAGTCCCATGGTTTGTCATTGGAAAATATTAAATTTGTATTGTTTAATAGATTTAAGTGAATTTTATTGATGATGCTATATTCACACAGAGCATAACGGGAAGGAGGAAAATAAAACAAAGTTTGTTAATACAAAATCTTTTGTTATATTTATTTTGTTGTGTTGGAATCTTATTTGGATTACTGTAAACCCTAGGTTAGGGGTGGTCAGCTTTAGCTGGTTAGGCTTAGTTAACCCTAGATTAGGCTTAGTTAACCCTAGATTAGGCAGACTACAGATCCTTACACGTTCTAGCGTAACTCATCTGTACGATTTAAAATTAAATTTCTCCTTAAACTTTAAGGAAAAATTAACAAACTGAGCTTTTGTATATTAGAAGAATTAGGAAGCTATTTGATCTCCTACACTTTTTGAGGGAAATCTCCTGTCAAAAAAAACTAGATGCTTCATCTCAAAGATTAGTCAGGTTTGAATGATAGTCAAGAGGAATATTATGTGTCGAAATTCATAGTCTTCTTCAGAGCTGATGTGATGAGTGGAGATGTAAACAGGGGTCTGACAGTTAAAAATATATAAATATGTTGGACCAATCTCAAATGTCAGATCCTCGTTTACATCTCCACTCATCACATCAGCCTGATGAAGAACTACATTGTGGGTTTACGAAGCGATAGCATTAATTAAATAGTTGAGAACTATATTTTTTTTCTTCTTTACCGTTGTCTTGACCATCTCCTTCATATTTACTTACATTCAATCATTTATGTATATATGAGGGCTGTCCAGAAAGTAACAGACATTTTGGCCTATAATGGCAAAGAGTGGGGGTAGAGCCGCCATCTTGGTGTCCGAACATTCCTATATTCAGTACGCATCCAGCTGTTGTAGCGTGAGGACTGTGTGTTCCTCACTTTGCTCTCTGTGAGTCATCAAAATGTGCCCTGCAATAGAAAATCACGCCACTTGTGAAGTGCGGTCTGTGATTTAGTTTTTTTTGGCTTAAAAAAACAGGCCAATTGAAATTTATTGTCAGCTTTTTGATGTTTACAGGCAGAGGATAGTGAGTGAAAGGCGAGTGAGGCAATGGTGCATTGATTTTTAAAATGGCCGTATCTGTGTTCATGACAAGGACTGCAGTGATAGGCCCAGTCTTGTGACTGATGACTTGACAATGCAAATCAATGTTAAAATTCATGAAATTGTTGTTTCACGATTACAGAACTGACGGAACATTTTCCCCAAATTTCACGAAGTTTGGTGCAACAAATTGTGGTGAAGAAGCTTGGTTACCACAAATTTTGTGCTCAACAAGGCACGTCCACACTCAGCCAATCATACCCGGGCACTCTTGGATGGTTTTGGATGGAAGTTGTTTGACTATCCACGACAAAGCCCGGATTTGGTGCCGAGCGATTACCACCTCTTCCCAGTGATGAAAAAATGGCTCGGTAAACAATGCTTTGATACTGACACCGAACTGCATGCCGGTGTAAACCAGTGGTTGAAATCGCAGGCAGCAGATTTCTAAAGAGAGGGTATTGAAAAACTTGTGCCACGGTATGATAAATGTCTCAATTTGAATTGTGATTATGTAGAAAAATAGCTTAAGAGTGTACCTTTCAAGTGTATATGATAAACTTTGAATTTTCAATTAATGAATTGTTTATTTCAAAACGTCCATTACTTTCTGGACAGGCCTCGTATATTGTAATAACCTCTTTCTGAGTAAATAGTATATTTTTATATATTAAGGGTTTTTAATATATTTTTATTTTATGTATCATTTTAGTATTGTTCATTTACTTTGTTAAACCAAAAAGAAAGCTAACCAATTTTGTTCAGTCAAATAGGGAGTGGAAAGATCGTTATTCAAAACAAAGAAGATGACAATGCATGTCTTGCCAAAAGTTCGTTGAATGGCGGCCATGTTGAGCAGATTCAAATATTTTAAAAACTTTATTTTAACTTCACATCATAATTGAAATTACAATACATTTAAGAAAAAATAGAATTTAAGAATGAGTATTAAAGAAAATTATTCATAAAGGAAATCATAAGAAAAAACTCAAAACCATAGAGCTACTATCGATGTTGAGAACTTACACCTAGAGAAGAGGAAGGAAGAAAACTTGGTTTTTGTTAGATTCGTTGCTTAGACACGGGCAGAGAATGATGTTTCCTGGATACAGGAGGTCCTCTTCATCTTATGTCTAGCTCAAGGGTAGACGTCTTGAAAAAGAAGACATCGAAGAGTCACCCAAAAAGAATAAGGGACTCTTTGTTTTGGATCGCCAGTGAATGAGATGATTGAAAACTTTTAGAGGATAAATGCTTTGTTAACAGTCAATGTTAGTTTGTTGAGAAAGAAGACAAAGGGAACCTTCCATCATCAAAAGAAGATTGTATATATTGGTTAGTGTTGTACAAAATAGATTTAAGTATATTTGTAAAGGAAATTAATAATTTAGATTAGTGTTCTGATTGCCTAGAAACCCACCCTGAGATTAAGAGTCTATGATATTATATATAATTAAAAATAAAAATTCTCATGTCTATTTAATATTTAATCTTTTTATTTGATCTTGTTAACTATACTTAAAATATGAAAATAAGTTCAAACTATCAATTTTCCTCTTATTTACTTTAAATAATTGTTGAATATTACAATATGTATATATATATATATAATTTCTATAATTTTTTTTTATTTCTTTATAAATCCTTTGTAAGGTCTTAAATTTTGACTTTAGCTTATATTTTTAAATTTAATTAAAATTAAAGTATTAATGTTGGCCTTTGTTCAGAGTCAAGACCAGTTTTGCTGTCCACTATCTGTAAACACTTGCGATCTCACCTCTCCCATCGAGAAGAACTTAGACTGTGTACTGACATCCTCGGAAAGCTTATAATATTCATCCACCAGCAGCAGCGAGGGGAAACTGTCGACGGAAAGGTGATATTGGTTTTCTTTCGATTAACCTCCAACATTTCTGCAAAAAATTAAAAGGAGCAATTCTAAAATAAATAAATAAACTTATTTTAACAGTATATTAAATATTTAAGTATATTTACTTCATTGTATTTATTTACAGGAATCAATTTACACCCTTTATTCACTTCTTTATTCTTTTAACGTTTGAACAATGTTTCAGGGTCCTCTTTCTGTTATCCAGTTCTGCAAATAGAAGTATTTCCTATCACCAGTTTACAATTAACTTATAGTTACAATCAACAAAGTTCTTATTTTATCTTATTTTTGTCCTTTTGTTATTCTTAATTTGTGGACATGTGTCATTTTAAATTAAAAATCATTTTTATATATTCCCAATGAATCCATTAATTAATAATCAGGTAAGAAATAAAAAAATTAAAATAAGAACAATTGCTAAAAAAATTTGGCTCAATCTCTAAAAAAATTTTAGATTTGTAAATGGTCATAAATTAGTGAAATGATGTATATATATTTGAATATTGAATTTGTGTATGTAAATGTGTAAACAAACAACTACATCCTCTACCTGAGCGTGACTCTCGACAGGCACCTCACCTCCAGCCACAACAGGGAGAGACTAAAGCTGGCCCGGCAGAAGTCGCATAGGCTCTACCACTTGCTTACTTCATAACAGATTGCGCTATGCCTGAAACTTAAGATATACAAGGCCATCATATGTCCGACGCTGCTCCATGGTGCACTCATGCGACACCTCTTCAAGACTACACTCTCCAAACTGCAGAGTTTCCAGAATTCCCTCCTGAGGCGAATAGTCAGAGGAACTTCTCTCCAGCGGGCCAGGAACAGAGTAATATGTGAGGAAATTCAACTCCCATCTGTGCCGAAATTCATAGGCCGTAGGCACATCAAATTCTTTGGTGGGCTGAAAGCCTGTGCCAACCCTCTATTCTGTGAGATCGCCCCTCCACCAAGACCTGGGAGGTAGCAAAGCACTGTCCCCCTGGCCGACGTCCTCGCCTTGGGAGAGTTCTGGCTCTGCAGCCTGAAGTCATCACTTCAACACTACCAACAGGAATAGCCCCTCCCTATTTCTAGTGAGCATCCAGGCAAACATATGCCATAACTGTTGACACCGCCTTCAGCGGACCCGGCAACCATTCTTATGATGCCATCCCAGCAAAACAAGATAATCAAATAGCCAGTACATGTACATACCATTTTTCTATTGTATATATTTGTAAATGCTTATTTCTTTGTTCCAGGAGGTAAGAAAAAAAAAAAAAGTGTATGTAAATGTGTTAACAAAATAGTTTTTTATTAAGGTGCAATTCAAACTTTATTGATTGTAACTGTATGTTAATTGTAAATTGTTGATTGGAAATATTTGTATTTGTAGAACTGGATAATGGACAGAGGAGCCCGGAACGTTGTTCAAATGTTAAAAAAACAAAGAAGTGAATAAAGGGTGTTCAACTAATTATTTATATTTTAAATATAATATTTAGTTATTTATTCCATTTTGTTTGAGTAAATAGCATGGGAATGAGATTATTAGGTCTTCTTACTTGGATCAGTGCCACTCCTTTCTAATTTTGTCCGAACGTACTCCTGAGTAGAACGCCCTATCCCATGAAGTAACCGCATGTCATTTGACTTTGACTAACTATATTTTTGTTTATTACAGGTCAACAATTGTTTACACCACGATATTGAGGTAGTTGCGATGAGTACCTTAGACATTCTCATTCAAACAGTTCTAATAATCATCGACAGATCTTCTCCAGTCCTCGTAAGTTCCTTTCTATTATGCTAACCTCATTTATAAATTTTTTAAGTACAGTTTATATGCTAAAAAAATTTATAAAAAAGGTTGATATCTTGGTGTTTAGGGTTGCACTCCATTCTAAGGAATACTCTTACAATTTTTCTTATCTGTACATATCCTCACTAGAAAAACAAAACAACATTCCCAATTGATCATTAGTTTATTTATATTTTTATTTATTGAACATATAAAATTAAAATAACTGTGGGATATAAAAACAATAGATACAAATATGATATAAATATAAATTATTGACTGTATTTTTCAAAATATGAAGGGGACTAGTTAATAACTATTTATTTGCTGACATATCGTCTCACTCTGCAGAGCTGTTAAGTTTAAAAACAGTGAATGTGTGACTAAAACTGAATCACTTGTTCGCTGTTTTTAAATTCAACAGCCCTGATGAATCCCTGCAGAGTGGGACAAAATGTCAGCATTTGGACAGACTGTCAATAGTTGTTAACTAGTTTTTGTTCATTTTTTTTTACTACACTTCAATATAAATATATAAAATAATATAAACCCAAGTATAAATAATTCCCAATAATCCAGAAAAATAGAAAAATCAATATAATAATCATTTTTAAATAATTAGTATATTAACATTTTTAAATTAGATAAAAAATGGCAAATGAAGATAAATATATGGAAGGATTGTATGACAATAGGAAAAAGTACCAAAGAGATTTTAGGATAATTATTTAATATTTTGAATGATATACATGAAGTCAGCGCTACGATTTTGTTTTAAATGATGAGGATGATAATGAGTTTTTTTTTAAGTTTTAAATAATTGACTAATTAAGAAACATGGACTATGAGAGTGTAAAATCTTGTAAACAAAATAAGATATTTTAAACTTATTAATTTTTGTACTTTCTGCTTTAATGAAACAGTAAAACTAAAATCAATTTTTGATCTTGTATATGTATTAATAAAAACATATAAGATTGGGTTTCTGAATTTACTGATAATAATATTAACATTATTTCACATTTTTTTTCTACGTTGACGTATGTATATATGAGGTGATTTGGGATATAAGAGTAGAGGGAAACATAAGTGATGGAAATACAATAGAAAATTATGAAAAACAAAATAGAATGTATAATATAGAACAAATTGAGTGAATTATATTTAGTACATACAGAGTACACATCCATCTGCAATGGCCTAATGATATTTGGCCTAGTTTGGCTCATAAGATGGAGAATAAGGTAATGTAAATCCTTGTAAAAGGTTGAGCGGTTGAGTTTTACCATCAAATCTAGTAGGGTGATGTTTCAATGTTTAATTGTATTTTAACTTACTGAAAATGTAACACTAATCTTAATGAGTTATACAATAGTTAGTGGTTTCATCATCAAACTTTTGGATGCTATAAGGCTTTTATCTATTAGAAATGATTTGAAATAATTTTTATTTCTCAGTTAGCTGCTTCCCGTCCCCTTTACACGCCACTATCCCTGATGAAGACCTGAAACTCAGGTCGAAACGTTGGCATAAAATAAATAAATATTGTTTTGTTTATTTATGTTGTTCTTTGTTGACCGCACCCCCCGATAAACTTCTTCAAGAATTTTTATTTCTCATTCAAATTTAAATATTTATATGACTTGTCTATATATTTTGTTAATATTTGCATGAGACATGTTTGTTTATTCATATTCAGTTAACAATGATGCATTTTGTAGGGAAGCCTTGTAGCATGCCTCATCGGACTGTTACAAGTGATGTCGAGAGCTCATTATCGCAGACTGTTCTGCGACAGTAAAGACCTGCTTCTTCGCCTACTCCTCGTCTTGAAGGATCTGACTAAGGAGGAGGTGTTCCCCAAAGAGTGGGCTGAGGTTCGACTGTCAGCCAATTCCATCATTCTCCCAGCCATCCGAGAGCTGCCGATACGTATCAACCCATTTGATTACCAGGTGAGGTTGAGGAAACTGTCCCAAGTTACTCTGATAATTTTTAAATCTTATTGGTCACAGTATAGTGTAAAGTCCAATTAGCAATATTTTAAATATGTTTCTTAATGTTTTATTTTTCTTGTTAATATATTTATTTATTTATTCCATTTTTGAAATAACATAACTCCTTATTTTTTAACAAAGTTTGGTTATACAAATGAATATTTTAAGGTTACATTCATTCGTAGTTTGCTTGAACACAGTGCTGTCCCTGATCACTTTAACTGAGGCAAAAATTAATATTTTTAATACTTCCATCATCTCCATAGATACAAGTATAAAAATATCTCCTTAATATATATTTCGGATAGGTATGGAGCAACTACTTCAACTTGGCAGTTGCTTTCCTTACCCAACCGTCGCTCCAACTGGAAAAGTTCTCAGAGGTGAAGAGGCAGAAGATCCTGTGCAGGTACGGAGACATGAGGGTGCGCATGGGGTTTCAAATCCTCGAAGCCTGGTCTAACTTAGGTGAGACCATTCTTCTTAAAATATTGCTATGTATTCAAAACCTGTAAATTTAAAGGTTTTTATAATGAAGTTGTCTTTAAAATTATGCAGGATTCCAAATTTATTTAATTTTTAGCATTCATAGTTTGTGTTTGATAAATAATACTTATATCTATACAGGTTGTTCAAGGTATGATTGGGACTCCCTTTTTTTTTTTTTTTCAAGAATTTTGAGAATATCAAAATGAAATGCATCTTGTAGGCCTAAATTTCAAAAACTGCTAACAAATTTTTAGGGTTTTCCCAATGTGGGTGGATACAGGTCATGAAATTGAATAAGTGAGGAGTTTTCTATCAAAAGTTCATCTATCACTTTTCAAAATTAAAGATTTTTTTTTGATAAATTAAAGTTCTACACCAAAATCTTATTTATTTTATTTCGAAATGTGAATGTTCCTCTAGCCTATAAGGTCTTAGTAATCAAAATGTAAATATTTCTCTGTCCTATATTTATGTCTTACATTGATTCCTCTGTCCTATATTACTGTCTCATATTAATTACTCTGTCCTATAGGTGTTAATAATCAAACTGTATGTGTTCCTTTGTCACATATTTATGTCATACATTAATTCTTTTGTCCTATATTAATTCCTCTGTCCTATAGGTGTTAATAATCAAAATGTAAATATTTCTCTGTCCTATATTTATGTCTTACATTGATTCCTCTGTCGTATATTACAGTCTTATATTAATTCTTCTATAATTTAAGTGTTAATAATCAAACTGTTTGTGTTCCTCTGTCCTCTAGGTATTAAAAATAAAATTTTCAATAAAAATTCAATGCATATAAATCAAATGCTCCCATGATAGTTTTTAAATAACTATCTTTCAAAAGATGAAATATTCTAGGACCTCAATCCAATGCTTGACCATAATATTATTCTCAATATTATTTTTTAATACTGAAAATAGTTTGCTGTATTTCTGTTTCATTTCTTTTAGGTGATCATAAAATTCATTTTATCCCATCGATGGTCGGACCGTTTCTTGAGATAACGTTAGTCCCAGAGCCGGAGCTGAGGAAGGCTACTCTAAATATATTCTTTGACATGATTCAGTGTGAATTCAACGCTCATGGCAACTTCAAGCAGGTAAGTGAATGATTAATCACTTGTTTTTGTTCAATCATATTTCATTATTTTCGTAATTAATTAATTGCCAATTTATTGAATATTAGGTTGAATCTGAATTGATCGACAAGCTAGACGTCTTGATCAGTGAGAACAAAGGGGATGAAGAATATCGCCAGCTCTTCAATACCATGTATGTACTAAACAATGTCCAATCTGTAAATATATTTTCATGAATGGCATGAAATTAAAAAAAAATATGTAAATAAAAAAAATGGATATTGTCTGAAAGCTTGCTGTTGTGTCAGTGATAGCTTCTTTGTTATGAAAAACAGTTGGGAGAGGAACAAAACTAACTAATTAAATTGTTTTTTTGTATGATAATTATTTCAAGATTGTTCATAAATAAAAATTTTTATGGAACTCTATCTTTAATCTTAAAGTTTCAAGAAAAATGTTTGCAGTATACTAATTATTTAATTAATAAAATTTTAATTAGTACACCTGGTTTAATTAATACAAATTATTTAATTAGCATAAATTATTCGATCAGTAAAATTATTTAATTAACACGTTGACTCCCAACTACAAGTTATCTCATAGTTGGTGTTATTGCCTCAGACGCCAACCTGCGAGATAACTCGTAGTTTGCTTACTTGGCTTAATTGGCCAAACTTACTCTGGCTTCTTAGACTGAAATCTTGAATAGTACTGTGGCAGTCAACGTGTTAAGTTAAATTATTATAAATTATTTAATTAACAAAATTTTAATTATCCAATACGGATTGTATAGTTAATACAAATAATTTAATTTAGAGCTAGTATCATGTACTCATTGCTGTTAACTCGGTGTGTCTCTTTTTCCATTTGCTATTCATGTTTTGTTACTTTCCCCAATTATATTTATATTTTGTAAATATCATTTTGTTTAATCAATTTATAACAGATTATATTGTTATTTTTTTTGCATTAATGTGCTTTTTTATTTTCTTTTTTGCTTTTGCTTTTGCTTCCGTCAGGGAACACTTGAGTACTGTGTAAGTAATGCAACTTATTTATTATTTATTACGCTAAATGCTAAGTTATTATTTTTTTTTAATCATTAATTCATAATGGCCAAGGAACAATAAAATTGGACACTCATTTTTAACTTCAAGACGTGTCAGATCAAAAAAGTGCCCAAATCTTGAAATTTTATTTGCTACAGAATCTGTAAAAATTACCCCATCCCATTAGAAATTCCTGGAAACAGGTGAACTGGAGAATATTGTAATATTGACAATGTTCCTAGAAGATAGATAAAATGCCAGTGTTATGATCCATTGTTATTATAAGAATTGTAAATGTAAAGGAAGCTGTACGGTGGTACACCCATCTCATTCTTTATGTCGATGGGTTCAATTTAAAAAAAGAAAACCTTACTTTAAATACATCTCTAATTTAAGGGGCTAAAAAATTGAAACCTTTATTAAATAATTTTGATTAAAATCAATTAAAAATAATCCTCAATTAAGAAATTTCACTATATTTTATATTTATGAATCCTAATAAATATCATTAACTAAACAAACCAATAAAGCTTGCTTTAACATTAAACCCATTAAATTTAATTTTATTGAAGACTACCTTATAAAAAAAAATACGAGTGTTCATTTTGTTTTATCCTTGAGTGTATATAACTTCGAAGAAGCATGTGTTAATGAATGAACCACTGGATTGTGTTGCTTCTCGGCTCAGGTTTGACTCTTGATTTTGGAAACATTTATTTTATATTATCTTACGACATTGTTATCTTTGAGCTTTGAATTGAACATTATTGGTATCTGTTATTGCTTGTTACTAGTAACTTGTAAAAAAGTACTTGCATAACTTTTCAAAAAGTCCTAAAGAGGATCCTTAGGTTAAGGGATTTTTGGGGTTCTAAAATATGATTAATAGACAGTCTCAATTTAAAATAAATAAAATTACAGTTTGAAAAAATGTACTTAACTCGATCGATTCTTATTTATACGATCTCATTAAACTAATATAAAAAAAAGAATTCTGGCAGACTCGGGGCTAGCCGACAGAAGTGAAACTTCTAGAAATGAAATAATATATATTTATATAATGAAATAATATATTAAAATTGTATTAATAATGATCTTGCCTTCCCTGTTATAGCTCAAGGTAGAAAATATTAGTTCCAGAATAATAATAATAATTGAAATAGGACAACCATTGTCTAAGTAAATTCTAGCAGGAAATTTTTTTATATTGTAATAGGAGAGTATGAAGAAAAGGATCAGACTCAATTTCAAAGGGACTGCCAGGATTGGTAAACTCCTCTAATCTCCTACTCACCTATTACAATATAAAAATTTTCCTGCAAGAATTGACCAGTGTTGCCTTCCTCCACTTCCTTTTTATCTCACATCACAAAATCAGTTTACTCCTGTATAATATTTTTTTGTTCTTGAGTTATAGAAGGTCGATATAGAATTTTCACTGCACTTTGAAATAAAAAATATAATCTATTTATAAAAACTAGATCAAACTGTTATGCATTATCAGTATTCTGTAAAGATGAATCCAACAATTTACAGGAAAGCATATTTTCTACTTCACCTGGTCTGGAAAATTCTTTTTGGATGAAAAACCTATAGTATGATATTTTTATTTAGAGAACCTGGTAGTATTCTAATTTTATTTTACACAGTTAAACAAAATTCCAGTAATAACATGAAAATACCCAATTCGTTGAATTTATCCTTTTTACAGAACATCAGCAATATGTTGTGATAAACTAATCTACAAATAATTATAGCAATAGTGATAATTATAGTAATAATAATAATTATAGCAATAGTAATAATTATAGCAATAGTCAACCATGACAATTATTGTCTTCTAGGACCTTTTGATTATTTTCATGTATATAATAGAATTGTATTGACAAAAAATGAAGGATGTTCATTGAAATGAAAGTTATAGTATTGCTAATTATTAATAATATAAAACTCATTGTATTTACCTATTTTATGAATAACCGTGATAATTGTGCTTCTTCTTTTGGCTTAATTGAGGTTTTTTGTGCTCTCTTTTATGATGATATATCTGTAATCTAAATTGGAATGAAGAAAACTAAATAGTGATATTACAACAGATTGCTGGAGAGGGTGCAGAGAGAGGACCCAGCTTGGAAGGAAACAGGTTGGGTCTTCATATCTTCAGTGACAAAACTTCTCGAGCGTCTCCTCGATTACCGAAGTGTAATCCATGGTGACGACAACAGGGACAAGAGGATGTCTTGCACGGTCAATCTTTTGGTAAAATATTACATTGTCTCTTATTTTATATTAATCCTTATTATATAAATATCATTACTTTATAACTCTTTATTTTTGTAGAATTTTTACAAGACAGAAATAAACCGAACTGAAATGTACGTTCGCTATATCTACAAGCTGCACGCTCTACACGTATCTGCTGAGAACTATACCGAAGCTGGTTTTACTCTTTTGCTCTACTCAGATTGCCTTACCTGGGAGAAGCACCATGCCGCCAAGCTAGAACTGTATCATACAATTGTCAATTACTTCGATAGAGCTAAGGTAACATTCATTTATTATAATCTTTATATAATATTTTAATCAGCAAGTATTGTACTGTATTCTTTTGCAGTTTTAATGGTATTTATATAATGCATTAGTATGTATTTAGGAATTATTGTCCTTTCTACAGTTCTTTATTTCTGTAAAATGTGGGCTAATTTAAAAAGGATGTGCAAGACCTTAAAAATAAAGTACTTTGAAGAATATTTGGTTTTAAGAAAGACAAAATCTTTTTTTTCCACCTCCTACTGGGCCATTTCTGAATTGTTTACGTGACTGTTTATTTTAAATACAGGATGGTTATTCTACAGGTTACCAATCTATTCACAGATGGAAGGTCAAAATGCATTCCATCGGTTCACTGCAAAATAAATTTCAACCTTTCTAAGCCGTGCAGTCAGGAAAAAACACAAATGAACAAAAACTTATTTATTCATGGTGACGTTTCGATCTGAGTTTCAGGTCTTCATCAGGGAGCTTGTGGCAGAGATAATTTCCCTTGCTAAGGGAGCTGTTGTTCTTAAAGAATTCTTTCAAGTAAAAGGAGTGTTTAGGAAATGAAAATTTTATTACTGGAAGCTAAAGATGTCATTTTAAAGTAAGGTCTTCCTTAAGGATTTTCATAAGTATTGTATTTTTCTGATAGAATTGTCTTTGAAAAGATGGAATGAAAATTGTTTTATTTATAACTTGTTGTGAACTGAATCCAACATCTAAAAGAATTTCCAAAATACTGTAAATGCCATGTTCTGGTTGCTGCATTGCTCATCATAATTGAAAGGTTGAAAAATGAAAAGAAAGAAAATTCTGTAAAAGAATCAAACTACCGCACAAAGAAAAAAATATACATATGTATAATTATCAATATTATAAATTAAGTATAGGGTTAGTAATGTTAGTAAAATAAATAAAAACAAATAAAATTTTATAACGAAGAAAATATAAGGAATTAATTATTATAAACTAAACAAATCAAATGAGAACTCTTATTTAACAAAAAAAAAAAAAAAAAAATTACACCTGCTCGATGAAACAAATTGCGTTTATCTGTCTGACCTGTTGAGGATGAAGACCATGGGTTTAGAAGATAGGACAATGGTGGCAACGTATGACCATAATAGATGGCTGTCGAGAGACCTCAAGGTTGATTGACTATATAGGAGATGCAGCCAGTCTTTTATTATAAACAAACAGTCTTAATGCCGTTGTTGCAAACAAACAATCCACGTGATGTCCTTATTTACAATACACCTTTACATTACTTACCAAAATTAAATTAAATAGTAAAATTCGTTATTGTTAAATGTATTTAAAAAAAAAAAATTCAATCTTTCAATATATAAAGAAAAGAAATTAAAGAAAATAAAATGTTTACATGCATAAACATGACTTTTTGTCTCTATTTTATAAAGCCCAATTACTAACACTCGCTAGCATTAGTCATGATTTCTCTAGTAGAACTTACTTTTGAACTGATGACAATTTTTTTATTTTGTAGGTTTGGGAAAAAGGTCTTCCTTTATTGAAAGAATTGGCCCACGTCTACGAAGAACGACTGTACGATTACGACAAGCTGACAGAAGTACTGAAGACACAAGCCAGATTCTACCAGTCGATTCTACACCAGCTGAGGCCAGAGCCAGAGTACTTCAGAGTAGGCTTTTGGGGTACTTCCTTTCCGATATTTCTCAGGGTAAGTAAGATTGCTGTATCAATAAATGGTATCTGGTCTGGGTGCGGTGAAATAAAACTGAAATAGTGAAAGTGTAATATTTTTATTTGAGCCAACATTTCGCCCCACGTTGCATGGCTTCATCAGGGCTAAAAAAAGGTACAAACACTTGACATAAGTACAAAAAAAATTTTTTTTAGTGGAAAATAGCAAGGGTATACAATGAAACGTAAAATTTATTAAGAAAAATTAAAGGTTATTAACAATAAATGAAAACGGTAATAGTAACAGATAAAGAGAAGAAATATTAAAGAAAGTACAAATTAAGAGATGAAAAAGGATAACAATAAAATCAACTGAAAATGAACGAGACAGAATTCATACCTGTTTTGACGGAAGTCAAATTCAGAGTGAACCGTTTGTATTAGGAGGAGTGGGGATGGGAGTTAAGTACGTCACATTTGAAAATAATTTTAAAGTAAACACTGTAAAAAATATTAAAATTAGGTAAACAATAAGTGATAATATACATAATAGAGGGGGAGAAGAAATATTTAAAATAAAAAATTTAAATTTACATGGATAGAGAAACAAAGAATAAATAAAGTTAAAATAATGGGATACCATAAATGTAAGTGATTAAGAAAGACAATATACCAAATGAGTGAGGATACAGAGGTATGTAAATTATATGATAGAAAAATTAATAATAAAGTAATTAATATAAGTATACTTAAGCTGATAACACATGAATATAAATAAAAAAATAAGATACATGAGTATAAAAGAAAAAGGAAGGATAGTAAATATAAAATTAATTAAATTAAGTATAGGGTGAGAATTTAGAAAAACAAGAATAAAAGATGCTATTATAAAAAAGATGATACTATAAAAAATACTATTACAAGTTGATATAAACGTAAAAAAAGGTCAATTAGTGAGTTACATAAAAATATTTTTTTTAAAAAGTTTTAATTTGTAAAAGATATTCAACCATATATTGTTAAAGATATACAACGATATATTGTTAAAGATATACAACCATATATTGTTAAAGATATACAACCATATATTGTTAAATATATACAACGATATATTGTTAAATTCAGAGTATAGAAGACCTGGGATTAGTGAAAGAAATTAAAACACAAATTATGATGACATTTTATTTAATTTTTGAACAAAATTGTAGGTCCTCTTAAGATCCGTTAAAATGTAGATTATAAAAAGGTAGTAAGCCAAATATTTACCCAAAACTAATGGTCAATGCTTATATTTCACACCTTTTTTTATAGAATTCATAGGGTTTTGTTGAAAATTTTGATTACACAATATGTTAAACTCATTTATTTAAAAATAACATTTTTATAATTGTGAAATAATCTTCATAGAGAGAGATTTGCAATATTAAATGTATTTTATTTCTGGAGAGGATAAGCTGAAGAGTGTTGTTGCAGGAGATAGAAGCGACAGTGTGGAAACAGAATCTTTTGTAATACGATTACTTATTATTGGGCCACCTGTAGCTCAGTGGTAAGATGTAGTCTTACCAATTTGAGTTCTATTGGCGGTGCCGGTTCGAATCCGGCCTGGGGCATTGACTATTTTCATTGAGTGGTGCTCCAACAAAATGGAAAACTTTGACCTCCAACCATGGTTAGGCAGTAGAGAACTCCAATGGGAGTCTTGGCTAAAAAAAAAAATACTTATTATAGAAGCAACAGTGAGAAAACAGAATCTTTTGTAATATGGACTACATATTAAATATGAAGACTAGTGGTGTTTAATGTTGTCTGTACTTGTAGTTACGTTAATAGCTGCTGCAATACCAATATTGTGTAAAACCTAAGGACTTATAGAATATGACATTTTTTCAATCATCATAAACTTCCTTATGATATAACACAAAATTTATAACTCATTTTCTCTATGTATGAAACTTGAAAATAAAAAAAAATACCAAGTCTAGTGTCTAGTGTCTAGTGTATAGAGTCTAGTGCCTAGTGTCTAGTGTCACCAAGTCTAGTGTCTAGTGTCTAGAGTCTAGTGTCTTGGTCTTTAGTCCAATGAATATTGAGGCTTTGAAGGCTTTTAACCCATTCGAGACAGAATATGTTTTTGGAGACATCCTCAGAATCAAAAAAATTTGTTTGCTTTATATTGGCTATTTTTGATAAAAAAACATGTTTTCAATAGAAATCAGTCGCTAGTCGCTTTGTACAAATAAGATGATTGCATACTGTTTGTGCAGGTTGCTCCTCTGAATGTTTTTATTATTAGGGATGGATGGCACACCTGGGCCCTGTTTCATAATGAAAGCTAATAGTATTAATTCAAAATACAAGTATACAAACGTGTTAATTACACTAATACTTATTTTTTTGCATAATAGGGAGGACTATTAGTGATATTACAGGAGTTAAAAAGTACTAAAGTACAAGTCAGTGTAATTGTATTAAGTTAAATCAACAAGACTAATAGTATTAGTTTGTACTATGAAACAGGGCCCAGGGATGAAATATAAAATTAAATAAAAAACACTATTAAATTGAACAACATTTGTTCCAAAAATAGTCGGGTAACATGAACTCCTAATGTTAGGTAAAAGATTATTATTAATATTATAGATAAAATGAAATAAATAAAAATAAAAGAATATAAACCTAAATTTTCAAGAAGCAGCACTACAAGATAATGAATTTTTCTGGAAAGATGACCCTTATTTTTGTTGTATAGAAGATGTACAGTCATGTGAGATGTGCAGTCGGTCTTTTTGGCTCAGAAATGCATTGCATTCAGAGTGTGCAATTGGTCTTGAATGGGCCAATGATGTCAACTTGGAAAACAATATTTATGATAAACTTGATAGATGAGTAGTTTTTCATGTATCTTGTTAAATTTGGTTTACTGGACTTATCGAATTTGTTATTTCCTTTAATAAATATATTTAAAGAATATGCTAGCGCTGATTGAATATATTTACACCAGTTGAATGTTTCATTTGCAGAATAAAGTGTTTGTCTATCGAGGCTTGGAATATGAAAGAATTGAGGCTTTTACCTCTCGGATCCAGACTGAATTCCCATCTGCAGCTATATATAACAAAATTACTCCACCTCCGTACGCAATCAAGCAGTCAGAAACACAATGTAAGTATAATTTTGATTGCTATGAGTCAGAATAAATATTTATGTTTTTGCATCGAGGGTGGTTACTAAGATCTCTCAGAAGACCATGATGCTACATGTTCATTTATTTTCAGAATTACCATTAAGAAGGTAGGTAGGAACGAGATGTAAGTTAGGATCGATGGGGGATTATTAAGGTTTGTACAAAGTTGAAGGCACCCATCTCCTGACCTTGCAGGCAACAAAACTTAGGTGGACCAGTCCTCAAAACTTCCATGAAACAGAAAGGTGGAAGGATCTTAAAGTAAAAACTCCAAAAATATTTGAGAGTCATTAAGAAATATCCTTGTAATGCCCTGAAGAGACTCAGAGAAAATATAATTTCTGCCTCTTTTTTTTTTTTTCTTACTCTCCATTCCACTTTATTTACAAGAAAATACAATATATACGTACATTAATACATAAAAATATAAATTATGTACTAATAACCCTGTATTGCCTGTGGGCATTTTAAGGAATTTTTGAAAGCCCCACTGTTCACGGGGATTGCATTTAGTAGCTTTATATATCCTTTATTTAATAATTATGAGAGATAGTTGACCGTGGATGACGTACAAGGAGAAGATGGTTGGGGGTGCAGTCAAAATGAAACACAAATAAGTTGGTGTAACCTATTTAATTGTGCCAACGTTTCGGCTAGAGTTTCTAGCCTTCTTCAGGGGGTCAAGAATTATATTTAATAATGGATTAAATATCCTTTATTTAATTAAGTGAGGATATATCAAGCTACTGCTCTGCTGATTAATTTTTTTTACCTCCCTTCAAAATGAATAAATATATTTCCTTTACCATTTCTGTTTCATCTTGACAGGGGTATTATATACTCTCTGTGGACCTTGGTGTTGACAGGGGTATTCTATACTTGCGTTGACGATTGTTCTAATATTTTGGCTCTGTGAATTATTTTTACTTATAATACACATGACAAACTGATATATAAAATGTTTAACAATTATAAAACATATATACATGTTAATAGGTGATGAAATGACATTTTAGATAATATGGTATAATGTCCATAGAGAAATAAAGAATTCATGCATGGTTGTCAAAACCTTCAATAAACACAGAGGGCCAGAAAAAGTATTTCATAATATTTTAGGTAATTTTCGTTGATACAGAGAATAGAATAAATTGAATGAATGATAAATATTACTCATGGGTTGATCATTGAAGTGTCCATAGATAGTCTTGGTTTATAAAAGATGGAAAATAGGATAAGATTTATTGGATAAGTTGGTAGAAAAAAAGAATAAATGAACCTGATGTAGATATCTTGAAGGTTGTATATCTTCAGAGAGATGAATACAGAATTAAATTAAGAGAAATGATTGGCACAGCAAATTGCTATTAAAGCAAGTGAGCTGGTGAAGTGCAAGGCAATAAGCGCATGTGCTATAAGAGCAAACTTGTCTTGAAAACCTTGAACCTTGAAAGAAGGTTGTGGTTTCAATGTTTTATAATTTATTACCTTTCTGAAAATGGAACACCTAATGTTATTTCATTACAAGACTGGAGCATTGGTCAAAGCAATTACAACTTAAAGAGCTTCAAACCTTCTCCTCTTACAGGCGGTACTGATGCTGCACGTGAAGGTCTCTACATTGGGGAAGCCTACTGATAAAGTTGGTGTAACCTATTTAATTGTACCAACGTTGCGGCTAGAGTTTCTAGCCTTCTTCAGGGGGTCAAGAATTATATTTAATAATGGATTAAATTTTGCGTATTCGGCCCAGAAAAAAAAAAAATAAAAGCCTTTTTACATATAAACTAATTTCTTAAAAATATTGTAATCCTTCTTCCTCATGAATGCAAAATTTGTTTTCCATATATTGTTTTTCTCGTTAAATCAATTATGAAAAATTTAAATTCAAATGTAAGTTTATCAAACTGTTACAAACAATCGATGTATCTGTTATTAATCACTAAATTCTGTTTTATAAGTTTTAAGTTTCAATTACTTGAGCTTTTAAAAATCTAAATCATCAGTATAAATAATTTTCGCACATTTATAAAAATTGCGGTGACATTTAGATACAGAATGGATATTTTCTAGGTCAAAGGAGACAAAAAGAAATGGGTGGGGTCGTAAGGGCGTACGAGGACAGCCAATTATTTGTCCCCCGACCATTCAATACTTCTAACTTAAAAAATATATGGGACATGTACACTATTTGGGGTAGTTTAAGGGAGTAAATCTTCTACTTTAATTTATCTTCTTGCTGTAGAAGAAGCGATAACGTCTCACTCAGCAAAGGGAATTTATAATGAAGGGAATAATATAGATGAATGTGTAATCCTTTAGATGTGACTCTGAACCTCTAATTAGATTAAGGTATTTATAAGATTTATTGTAATTAGTCATGTTTTATTTTGTTTGCTTTGTCTTTCGGCAGATATTCAGATATGCAACGTTAAGCCGATTCCAGAGTCTAGACTGCCTTACAGAAAGGAGGCGCTTGGGCCTGTACCAGAAAAGATTTCCAGGTTCTATCAGGTAGTTTATAAGTTGTTACCAACCGCCCTAAGGTATTTAGGAGGTTGTTATAGCAACAAATACAATTAGTTATATGTTCAATGAAGCATTTCCTCAGTGTAAATCATTTATTTGTTGCATGGCAGGTGAATGACGTGCGGCAGTTCCAATTGGATAGGCCTGTCCATAAACCACCTGTTGATAAAGATAATGAATTCAAGGTAATACATTCATTTATAACTTTTACAGGTATCAACATTGTTAAATTGTCAGAAATGTATCCATATTGCTTACTTTTATTGATTAGAGTTTGGCTTTTTTGATAAAAGATGCTTTCTCAAGATTGGTCCTGAATTGTTACTTTCACTTGCCTACTATGGAATATATTGTAAGGGAAAGTTTTACCATCTTAAAAAATTTTGAATTTGAGTTCTTAACAGAAATAGATCTTTTGAGACCCACTGAGTCCATAAAACCTGACATGGCATTTATGACAAATGAAAAATCTTCTTCTAAAGTACCTTTAATTTCTTTTAAAAATAAATAACCAGTTCTCATTGGTGGCAGTACTGAATAATGGATAAATACAAAATATGAAAACAATTTATGAATAACTAAAGGAGAAACAAAGAAAAAATATAGTCAGGTTTAAATTGGAAAAACCTAGACTACCTGATCTCTCTCGATTGGTAGAGCATGATTAAGATTTCATTACATTTTGTTACACTGTATTCTTGGCAGGAAAAAAGTTAATATTTACAATTTCCATCTCAAGAACCGTAAATATGTATTTATATTGCAACAGAAAAATAAAAATATTTTGTTCAAAATTTTCCCATTTTCTCGTCTTAGATTTTTTCCAAAAAACAGTGATAATTTGAGTATGAGCCCTCTGATCCACTCAAAACTTGGAGATGTAAGTGGGTTGGTGGTGGGGGTTATGTGAAAGTTGTGCGATGCTTTATACTAAAACCAATTTTTTGTTTTCTGTTGCAATAACACAAACTGTTTAAGCAAAGAATCATTTAACTGACAGGAGAACATTAATTCTAACTTAATTTATTTAAGGTATCTAATATTATAATAATAAAGTTACCTTTTAAGGTATCTGATATTATAATAATATAGTTAACCTTTTACAGTGTCTAACATTATAATATTATAGTTACCTTTTAATGTATCTGATATTATAATAATATAGTTACATTTTAAGGTATCTAATATTATAATAATATAGTTACTTTTTTTCTTTCTTATACTAGTATGGATTTCCATTTTTTTGTTTGTTTTCAACTATGATTTTTCTTAGAGTTTGTATTAATACACAACTTAAGATGACTGTGCTTATAGATTGCCTTTTTCCATATTACTAAATTGTTACTTTGGACGATTGCAGTCATTGTGGCTGGAACGCACAACACTGACTACTGCCTCCCCATTACCAGGGATCCTCCGATGGTCTGAAGTAGTGTCTACCGTCACCGAGGAAGTGGCCCCTGTTGTATTCGCCTGTGAGACAGTGAGCACGGTCAATCGTGAATTGGCTTCCCTAATTGGGCGGTATACAGCTGAACCTAAACTCCACACTAACCCTCTCTCAATGAGGTTACAAGTAAGGGATGTTCCATCTATTTTTTATTTACTTATTTCATAATTGCTCACAGTTTAATTTAACCAGCAATATTTAAAGACTGTTTTATTAATGTGACTGATGTATTTGTTTGTAGGGAGTAATTGATGCTGGAGTAATGGGAGGTATAGCGAAATACCAGGAAGCCTTCTTCAGCGATCAGTTTGTAATAGAGAATCCCAATTCTGCCTGCCACACTGCTGCCTTGGCACGTCTCCTTCAAGAACAGGTAATTATTATATATTCATATAAGATCAAACTTGCATTCACTATCTGCTTTTATAAAATGTTGGATACTAAGGTTTCATGGTTTTCCTCCATTTTCAAGACATACCTTTAAAACATATAGTTCATAACTGCATTTGATAAAAAATATCAACTTTGTACAATTTTTAAAACAGGCGCTTGTTCCACTTACTGGAGTCCTTTTCTTGTAGGAAATTCCTTAGATCTTTAACCATTTAGCATTTTCTTTTTTTCTTGACCAATCTGAAGAAATCTCCAACTTCCTTTTTAAAACTCAACTGTTCCATCTTATCCAGCTCCTCTTTCTCCTTCTGCCATTTCTTCTCGCAATTTGACCTTTTATCATCTTTCCTTCTCTGTCATTATTCTTCAACTTACCTTGTTATAGTTGCCCCCAATCGTAGTTTCATCTGATTGCTTTTTCCTGTTTTATATTCTTCATCAAACTATGGCAATCTAGGTTCCCTCTCATGCGTGAGGTCCTGATACTTTCTTAGCCGCTGTATCATTCAAACAAAACCCCTGTTACAGGTTGAGATATTGGAGAGTGGACTCAACCTTCATGGTCAGCTGGCACCTCCTGACATGCAACCTCTCCACCAGCGCCTCCTAGAGCGCCTGGCCCAGATCAAGATCTCCTTGGCATCACTTCCTCCTCGGCTTCTTCTTGGGTAAGTTACTTCTTTATTGTTATTTTGTCCAATATATCTAATATATTAGAGCTCTCTGTTTAAAACACTTTTTGAACATCAGGACGTGCTCGTTGTCTTGCTCTGACGGTAGAGAAGAATATACAAACAGTTCCGCCTATTGTCAGTTAGCCAATGATGTTTACTCGCAACCACAGGTGAGTAATGCTTTCTTTATTATTTCAATTAGTGTGTTTATACTTTCCAAGAACACCATTTTAATACAATTAAAATATAAACTATCATGAGCATTGATGTTATATTTTTATTTATAAATTGTTATAACAATGTTTCAGGAAGTTTCAGAGTGCAGTGATATCAATGAGGTACCAACCCTACCTCTAAGGCCGAAATCTTATGCTGCTAATTCTATTGAGAGGTATTCACTTCTTTAAAATAATCATTATGTCTTTTATTTAATTATTAATTATGTTTGTTTCTGTTTAAATTTAAAAAAAACATTGAAGCTACTGAAGTAAAAAACAAAATTATATTTCACACCCCTCTTTTTGTTCTCAAGTAATACATATTGTCGGGCCTTGGTACCCTGTAATGATGTTCCAGCATTCTCTGTTTTGAACAATAGATGGAGCCAGTCAATACATGTATTATTTACAGAAGTAGTCGCAGTTTGAGCCGTAGCCTGTCTCAGCGCTCCACCGTTAGTGCTGCAAGCCAGTGCTCCCAGGAACCAGAAGAAGCACCACCACTTCCACCGAGAGGATCCAGTGAGTTCATGTCATTATAAGTTCTCTAGTTTTTTATATTAATATGTTTCGAAGTATTGGATTTTTTTTCAAGTTTTCTGTGCATGATTGCCTTGGGTCATTCGAGGCTAATCCGTTCAAATTACAGATTATTTGCTTTTGAAGTGATTATTTTGGTCAAATTTTAATTTTAGACAAACAGTTCTCCAATAAATATGAAATAGAGATGGTTGGGGTTGCGGTCAGTAAAGATAAGCAAAAAAAAAATTATTTGTGCCAACGTTTGGACCTGAATTTTAGTCCTTTATCAGAGCTCAAAAACAAAATGGGGTAACAACCTTAATTCAGAGAAACATAAGAATAATAACAAACTTGAAACATCCATTAAAATAAATTAAGTAGATATTAGTTGATACTAATAGAAGGTAAAATATACTATTGTACAAAATGAATGATAAAAAAAAAAAATTAGAGAAGAAATATTTTAAAAAATAAAGGAACTTACTGACTTGGGCGGAGATTTCATCAAAAGTGATTGGCCGCAATCTCCTCTAATAGATAGTAGGCATACAAGTACAAAAAAATATGGTAAACTAAGCGATTACCCTATTTATTTTAAATATTTCTTCCTTTTCCCCACTCTGATATATTTCCTCTCTCTTGTTCCTTTATTTATTTTAAATATTTCTT
>NW_027107556.1:131404-133269 GCF_000696795.3 Halyomorpha halys | reverse complement strand
TTTCCCCACTCTGATATATTTCCTCTCTCTTGTTCCTTTATTTATTTTAAATATTTCTTCTTTTTTCCCACTGTGATATATTTCCTCTCTCTTGTTCCCGGACATTGTATATTTATTTTAGCTTATTGTTTTTTTTATTCATTATGTTACTGTGTATATTTTATCCATTGTACATATATTCCATTTTCTTTCACACATTTTATTATGTTGATTTAAATTCTTTTCATTATTTACATACCTTATTATGTTAATTCAATTACTCATCATTTACATTTTTTTCAACACCTTTCATTATGTTTGTTTTTTTATTTTATTGAACTATGTTTATTCTTTAATATTTTTTTTTCATCATTTATTTTGTATAATTCTTACCTCTACAATGTTATATTTTATCTTCTATTAGTATCAACTTAATTTATTGTTATGTATATTTGCTAGTTTGTTTGTTATTATTTTTATTTTTATGTTTATTTTAATTAAGGTTGTTATCTCATTTTGTTTTTCAGCCACCTTCTCATATCAATCTGTCAACTATTAACACGTTAACTCAAAATAAAATAATAATGATAATACAATAATAATAATGTGGCTTATTATTAGTTATAGATAAGAGGAATGGGGAAGTCCCACCTGCTCCCCCTAAGAGGGTCATCGGTAGAAAGGTAATTTTTATCATGTTATATTAATTTGTGCTAAATTGTTATACTATTTATTTTATTTTAGTCTAGGTTTCTGTTTACTGTGTTCATTTAGGAGCAAGAGGAATGTGCCGCTCGCGATTCTGGGTTTTCAGAGAGACTGTCATCAGCTCTCAACTTTGAAGACTGGCACCTGCCTCGTCAACCACCGCCTGTGCCACCCAAATCTTCAGAGTCTTCTCTTCATCTCCGTTAGTATTAGACGATATTTAACCATTTCTTATAGCTAGTCTTAAGGTGGATCCACATGTTGGCCGCTCGCCACGGATCGGAGGCTCGTTCAAATGCTCGGCAAACAAAGAGCACATGTCATTGTTATTCAGAGAGGCAAGCATGGCGGACGTACTAGTGGTTTCAGCCATTCCACTTGGATTGTATTATTTTTATTACAAAAAAAGAAAATGAAAGGAAATTAAATATAAATAAATAAGATTAAATATAAAACTTATTATAAAGAGTACCAACAAACACCTTTAACCTCCTAACAGCTCTCAGTTGCAACTAGACAAAGAACAATGGTGGAGATGCTACACGAGCGCTTTCATGAACCCCTTTGATCTGTGGCCAAAAAACCGACTCTCGACGGCTCGGCAACGAGCCTAGGCCAACCAACCCAAGCCACCCATCCACATGCTCGCGTATGTCTGAGTTCGCCATGGCTCGGCCAACATGTAGAGGCCCCTTTATGATTTCCAACCCTCTAGTTAAAGTTTTATATAGTTTTATAAAAGCTAGCTGCTATGTTCATGCCTTCACAGCTGTGGATGAATTAGGGATTTTTGAATCTCTAGGGAAATAGGAATCTCTAGTCAGGTAGTTAATTTTTCGCATTTATTGTTGTATTTCTTTATTGAGAGGTTGTGATGAATACTAAGGTAAATTAATAAATTTTTACCAGCTTACTCGGGTCAGTTTTGATAAATTAATTATTATTTATGTACATTTAAAAAATGGACCAACAATTTTTTTAACTCCACTCGTGGGATCTCTAAAGTTCTGGAAAAAGGAAATTCCTGCCAACTTTATTTATTTATATAAACATTTAAATTTTAAATTTGTATATTAAATATTCCTGTTCTGATGACCACAACACTAATATTTTGTGCCATAATATAAAAACAATTAATAACCATAATGTTTTGTGCCATAATATAAAAACAACTAATA
>NW_027107556.1:127227-130638 GCF_000696795.3 Halyomorpha halys | reverse complement strand
TTTTTTGTTGGAGCTTGTTATGTGTTTGAAGTGTACATAGCCCCTTTTTTTTGTTGGAGCTTGTTATGTGTTTGAAGTGTACATAGCCCCTTTTTCAGCTTTCTCAGTTATTAATTGAATTTTGATGTTAGAGTACCTCACACTAGCTAAATAGGCACCTACCACCTTCATCCAAACTAAAGATTCAAAAAAATGTTTGCCCCTTCATCCACTTACCGTACCCCTTCAATTAGGGCTATATGGTTTTTATTGTTTATTATTTAATAATTTTTTTTTCTGTTAGCAGCTATGAACATCCCCAAAAGAGTTTCTGAGACGAGCTCTACTCCTCGTAGCGATACTGAGGATCTGTCTCCAGACCAGAACTGACCAGAAGTCACAGGTTGACATGTTACAAAGTCGCGAACAAGAGATCTGTCAATGGAACCTGTAATCCCTCTATTTTTTATTAAGTAGGATTCCATTGATAACAAAAACTTTATCAGGTTGACATGTATCACCAATTTATATCTTTAATATTTTTATCCCTCTCTTCTTTTTATTTATTTTTACTTTTTCAATTGACAAATCTATGTTAATCAGCTTTTGGAAAGGCAAATGTTCATGAACCACTATACCATGGCGTAATAGTCTTCACTTGTGAAGTTTAGAAGGTTTTATCTGTAATTCAACTTCATTGTTTCATAGTCTTATGTATCAAAATACCCACCACGATATAAATCACGGGTTAACGAAGCCTCCTGCTCAGATTTTGACTTCCCCAGGGCTAAGCCCTCTCTTTTAATTTAATCTCGGCCTATTTCAAAGTTTTCCAACTAATGTCTCTAATACAATGACTTTGAGGAGTCGAAATATGACAATATTACTGGTAATTTTTTATTTTAAGTAAATTTTTTCACAATTCCTCAAAATGGTTGTAGATAAATTTTATACAATTAAAAATATAGGCATTCCTCATTTTAAAGTATTATAGACCATTAAAACTAGAAAAAGTATTCAACGATGAAGGGATGAGCATGAAGCTATAAATCCTGAAATCCTTTAGTTAGTTATAACTCTCTCGTCTTTATTTAGATTTAGTCATGCAAATTTTTATTATTCATAAAATATTTTTATCATTTTATTAGCTTTATTAATGAGTATATTCGAGTCAATTTGTGGCATTTATTTGCCTCATTTATTGGACTATTTGAGTCAATAGTGCGCTATCATTTGTCTTGTTCTTTCGGTTAAATGGCCATATTTTGAATTATTATGATTTTATTGTGGATTAAGGACCATATACGAGTTACCTAATTAAGTATTAAGTTAAAACTTTACTAATTATTGTCAAAACCTCATGAGTGATTATAGTGAATTGGAGAGGCTACTGTTGTCAAGAGAAACTGTTGAACTGTGCCTTAATCGTATGTTGCAAAGAGGTTCTCTTATAAAAATGTTTTTTCTTCTGAAGGCAAACAGTTTTTGATTTAGCTTTAAAAATGATGATAGTGTCTGAAATAATGAGAAGGAAGTTGCAAGTACACATGAACCACAGTGGCCTCTCTGCTTCGTCGTTTTCAAATATTTTAATATTCTATTTTTACCATTGTTTGCTTTGAGATTTCGATAAAGAAACTTTGACAATTGTATCGTTTTGAAGGCTATTCCTAATGCTTTTTAGAAGAAATATTGTAATTATGAATTTTTGGAAAGATTACTGAAGAAAAGGAGGAAAAGACAATTTTTAGGACTGAGCTAGGCTGTTTGGATATTGTTGGTAAGTACCAAGTAGCAATTAACGAGTAGATAGTATAGTAAATAATGTCTCATGAACGATTTACTCGATTTTTTAAAGATGGTAGAGGCCACTTAGTTTTAAATCCTAATATAAACAGTATTAAGAAAGTTTAATTTTTGTCTTTAATATTATATGAAAAAAATAAGTCATACTTGAGGATATTGTTCAAGTTAAACTAATTTATGTCAATTAATATGCTAGAACAATTGTTATTGAGACTGACAGATGAACTTCCCTCATTTGAACGATTATAATTTTGGAATTAAAAGACTAATTGAATTCATTTATAATGTTCAGAAGTATGTAAATGGTGGCTGGTCACAATGGCAACAAAAGATGAATAAGAATTCGAAATAGCAATTACATATTTACTAGCGGGAAAAGCATAGGCATAATTTTGTTCGATATGCAACTAATGCCAAACCAGCATTGTTGAAAATTAAACTCATCAAACAAAAATTAAGGAGCTCCAAATAAAAATTAATTATCATCAAGAAGAATTTTTGTTTGGAGTGAATGTGACTTTTTACAGATACAATCGATGGATTTAATTCTCACTTGATTTCATTTCCTCTTGTTTACCTTTACTCTTTGGTTTCGAATATGCTACTTTTAAAGAGTAGAAATACTATTGACTGCTTAGTTTATGGTTTAAACTAACAATTGTAGTACAATTTTTTTTTTTATATTACTAAATAAGGTAATAAGCTGTAAGTGCCTAATCGTCTCATTAAATCAAAACCCTGAACCAGTAGAGGCTACCAGATACATGGATCATGAATTCTAAAAGTGATCTTTCACAAATAAACCAACTGAGTTCACTGAGGCAAAGTGTAACAAGTTTTAAATACATATAATAGTAAATACTATTATATATATTGTAATATTCCAAATTTATTAAAATAAATATCGGGAATTTTACTATCTTTTTATTATTCTCAGATCTAAAATATAGCTTTAAAAATGACAAGGTTTAAATGAATAAATTAAATATTAAATAGATATGAGAATTTCTATTTTGAGTTAAAACATTATTGACTCTACCTCAGGGAAGGTTTTCCAGACAATCAGAACACAAAGACACTTAACTAACTTAATAGATACTTTTACAATTATACTTAAATTCTATGTTGAGCATCACTAACCAATTATATAATATTCTTGGATGACTGGTAATTCTTGATGTCTTCTTTCTAAATATTTTCCACTGAAGGGTGGTCAGCACCCCCACTTCGAGGACACGTCCTCTCTCCCGCCATCTGAATAAACAAGTGTATCTCTTCCTTTGTTCACAACATTCGATATTGGACATAAACATATACAACATTGTAGCACAGCCATTTTGAGTTTATTTTCTTTATGTATATTTTTCTTTTTTACTTATTTCCCTCTCCTATTCTTTCTTAAATGTACTGTAATAGTTATGATTGGAAAATTACTAAAGATAAAAATATTTGAATCTGCTATTTGATTGGTGCCACCATCTCGACTCTTTAAACCTTGTTTTTTTTGACTCCATATTTGACTGTACAAAATTGGCTAGCTTGCTTTTTGGTACAACAAAACAAATAAACAATACTGAATGGTGGTACATAAAATAAAACATAACTAAACAATAAAAACAACTATTT
>NW_027107556.1:122652-127027 GCF_000696795.3 Halyomorpha halys | reverse complement strand
CAGCATTGTGTAAGAAAGAACTCACCTGAAAGAGAAATAAATAAATTAATCAATAAATAGCCATTAACAAATATAATATAATACTTATAAATATATCAGTTCCAAGCTGCTGATTAAGTCAACATCTGCTGTTCAGCTCTATCCACCACTGTGCTTGTTTTTGTGATGAGTCCCCACTCATATATACATATATATGTGTATATCCTAAAATCTTTTGGGACTAATAAATTTAGACGGAACTATTTGAGTCAAGTTCATTTGAGGCTTTGGTAGTGACATGGCCATTATCAGCTCACCATTTTCAAAATAACTGAGTAGTTTAGTAATATTAATGAAATAGCAACTGAAATTGAGGTTATGAGGAATTAGTTTTGGCTGATTACTATGATGTTGGTAAAATTTGTGATAATAAATAGTTTAATATAAAATATTGTATCTTCACTTATTCACTGTTTAAGTTAATAATTATCTTTCTAAATAAGTGTAATAGAAATGAGAAAACTTGAACAACTCCTGAAGTAGGGAATTTAATCACGAACTTGTGTATATTATTAAAGAGAAAATAAGGATTTGAACTAAGTTATATATGTAAACATACAATTATAGATAGATATATTTATTATGAAAGAGTATTTAGCATAATAAGATAATATTTATCGCTAGTCATATATATTTTTACATTAATTTAATAGCTGTTGTATACTTGTCAGTCATTTATCGTTTGTATTGAAATGAATTAAAAAGTATTTTTTCGGAAAGTACCATTCCTTAATTTATTTTATTGTACAAAGTTATATTATTGTAATTGAAATTTTTTTTATACCTGTATTGTGTTTATTTTAAATAAATAATAACAATGAAAACTTAATTTTTAATTGTTTCAACTCCTTTCCTTATGAGGCAGTGGTGCCCGAGAATGTTTGAGTGACATCTTATTAATTTTGATCCAGAAGCAGTTTCTTTTTTAATCTAACCAGGAAAGGTTGACTTTTACTTCATGAGGGCTCCAATGAATCAACTTTGACATTTAATTTACTGTCCGTCGTAAACCTCTATTCTTCTGCCTTATTGTATTTTTTTTTAATATCCCACTAAAGCCAGTTGAACAGATTCGCTACTTAGGACTACATCTTGACAAGTGACTTACTTTGAATCCCCATACTAGACAGAAACAACAAGAAATTGCTCGTAGATTCTGATTACTACAACACCTACTTGACAAACGCTCTGAACTTTCCTATTTACTGCAAAAAACTCTTACACACTCTAATAATCAGACCTATTTGGACAAATGGAATTGAACTGTGGGGCTCCACCAAACCATCAGATTGAGCTCTGGGGCTCCACCAAACCATCAGATTGAGTTCTGGGGCTCCACCAAACCATCAGATTGAGCTGTGGGGCTCCACCAAACCATCAGATTGAGCTGTGGGGCTCCACCAAACCATCAGATTGAGCTGTGGGGCTCCACCAAACCATCAGATTGAGCTCTGGGGCTCCACCAAACCATCAGATTGAGCTCTGGGGCTCCACCAAATAATCAGATTGAGCTCTGGGGCTCCACCAAACCATCAGATTGAGGTTATATTATAAGGAAATAGGAGAGGCATCATTGTATATTTCAGAATAATATCCCGCAAATATATTACTTATTAAATCTGGATCATCGCACAATTTCCCTTCACTAGGTATATCTGCAAGTTGCTCTAGTTCCTCCTATTTTCCTTATTCTATCCCATACAACTTTGAATGGGGTAGAAGAGTTAATGGACTTGATAAATGATTTCCAAGATTCCTTTTTTCTATCATTTATAATTCTTCTACATATAGCCTTTTGTTTTTTATATTCAACTAGATTCTCCATAGTCTATATAAGCCTTTCTTTGAAGTTGTATAGCTTTCTTGCAATCTTGTTGAACCAGGGAACAGGCGGCCTTTTGAGGCAGCTCAGGCTTTGTGGGATTGAAGTTTCTGCAGCTGTGAGTATAGCTTCAGTTATAGCTTGGCATCCATCATCGATAGTTAGGCTGCTAGGGGATCTTGTGGCGGGCCAGCTAACGAAGTGAATTTAGACCAATCTGCTTTTTCTAAGATCCATTTAGGTATAGTGATGTTATCATGATTGACATTCCTCAGTTTCAAACGGATTCGGAAATGATCACTACCATAAGGTTCTGGTAGAACTGTCCAGTCTATAGCATCGATTAGTGAACTACTGCACATAGAAAGAAATATAGATGAAAATGTGTGGTGAGTAGCGCTGAAATACGTTGGTTCACCGGAATTTCTGAAAATACAAGGACTATTTGTAAATCTGTAATGTCTATATATGAATGTATGTGTGTGTATGGGGCAGAGTAGCAAGTTAAGCAACATAGAGGATGGTCAGTACTTGGATTGAGTGACAACTAATACCAGATCGCCCTTTTTCTGGTTTGCAGAGGAAATAACAATATAATAATACCCCACTCAGCAATACAATAATTAGAACTAGAATGAAAAGAGAAAAATATTTGAAGCCATAGTAGGATAGCAAATAAAATTATGTAAATCTAAATTGAAATAACTATTAAGACTAAATAGAATGTTCCACCCGAGTCCTGTTTCATGATGAAATTTAATAGTATTAGATCATAAATACAAGTATACAAACTATAATGCACAAGCACTAATACTTATTTTTTCAATAATCTGGACTACTATTATTGTAAGAGTCAAAAAGAATAGAAGAAGTCATCACTGTACAAATTGTGAGATTGTATCAAGTAAAAAAACAACACTAATAATATTAGTTATATATATACAACAAGCCAAATCAACACAACACATTGAAGACTTAGACAATACCAACTTACCAACAATCGATATCTAAACTGACAGAAGCAAACATGAACTTTAACATTACAACATAATAGCACTTTTTATGATGAACAACACAGACTTGGTCCGCATTGCTCTAACAATCTAGCTGAAAAATTAGCTGTAATTAAGGCCATAGACTACATACAGACAGACCACCCCACCTTATCATATAATATTTACACTGACAGTAAAATGTTAATACTCTATAAAAAATCCAAAAAACCACGACTTACTTACTGAGACACAACATAATCAAAATTATGAATGAAATTATTAAAATTTCATTACGATGGGTTAAAGGTCACAGTGGGGTCTACAGTAATGGAAGAACCGACAGCTTGGCCAAATCTGTTGCTAGTGATACTCAGCTTCCTATCAACAACAGTTCAGTTTCCTTATCCTAAATTAAAAAATCCATAAGAACGGACCTCATTCAGGACTGGGACAGATGCGGGCAATTTTCAATTAAAGGATTACAACAAAATATACACATTACTAACTGACTCAACTACTGATAGAACATAGACCATCTAAACACTACTTTAAGAAATTTCATATAACTAACACTGATTTATGTAATTGTGAAGGACAAACTCCACAAACTTTCAATCACTTACTTTCAACTGCACCCTGTACGATCAACAAAGGTTCAAATAAATAAAAACCTGCACAACACACGGAGATACATGGCCACTTAAGCAATCTGGAATCTTCGGAAAATACAAAAAAGAGCTGGTGCACTTCATCTCTAATATAGATTTAGCCCAAATGTGATCATCACATGTACCCCAATTGTACCTATTTTAATTAATAATTAATTTAATTATGTTTTGTTCCAGTTCAATAGTTAATTCCCACATCTGCACTATATTTATATTCATTTATTTTTATTATCCATATAGTTTTAATTCTTTTTATCTATTGTATTAAATAATTAGTTGCCTTCTCTAACCACATGTTAGAAGTATCATTTTAATTACTCTATTTTATACTTTATCTGTTCTTTATTTTTTGGTTACTGTTATCTTTTCTTTTAATATTTTTAGTATAGTACTATAACACATTCCAATGTAAACACCACATTACATAAAAACAGTATGCAGTTTCGCATGGAGTATCTACACTTTTTAAATGTACTCCTCTTGCATAGAGTTACTATGCAAGACAAATATATACATAAAAAACATTCTTTAATATATTTTTACTATTACTGAGTATATATGTATAGGTGTATATGATAGGGTAGCCATTAGGAATATGATGCAAGTAATAGTTAGCAGTGTTGAGAGTGGTCAGCACTTGGATAGGTGTCCACTCATGCAGGAAAAACAAGCTTTGTCCTCTCATCCATCACCCACCCACTCTTCCGAGTTTGTAAGACCCATTAGCTACTGGAGGCAACTCACTGACCAGGTATAGAACTTATAACCCTATACTGCATATCGGGCTTCAGCCTTTAGGACCATCTGTACCAAAAATCTTCAGTCTATAGTGCCAATGAAATATAAATATA
>NW_027107556.1:109610-122602 GCF_000696795.3 Halyomorpha halys | reverse complement strand
TTTTTTTTATGAGGGTCGGTGGAAATCTTCAGGCCCATACCTATCCGTGTGTGGGATTTTTACCCACTAAAACCACCACCCTACTCCTGTTCATTCCCCTCCACGGGACTGCCGCTAGGCATTACTTCATCGAGGGAAATGGCTGAGTGCCACCTTGCTTACTTGGCATGGTTTTTAGGTTTACATGCTACTAACGTCTTCTAGCCCTCTCTTCCTATCTCAACCTCTTGAGGACGACTGTGGTGAATCTCTTCACTGCGTTCCAATGCTGGTCTGAGAGAAGCATATAGCTCACCACGTTTTCAGGAGTGATGGCGTTTTACTTATACTTCATTATATAAGGATTTACCTTTGATGTTACAATAAATATGTAGGAAGCCAGGTGTGGTTGTAGCGAGGGAGCACGTTCAGTTTGGGGTAATTTCGCAATGTAGAATTATGTTCAATTTAGTAGGCAAAGAAATTATCAAACATATACAATAAAATATGGTTTATTTTCATTTTAATAGCATTACAGTATTTATATAATTAAGTTAAGACTTAAACTAGCCACCAACTAGGGCAAAGGCTAACTTTGAACTAGAACAATCACAGAAAATATTTAATCACATTTAAATTTTTTTTTCTCATTGTTATAAAATATGAAACAGAATTCACCATCTCAAGTTATATTATTATTATTTAGACATTACTTTAAATAATGGCTTTAAGATACAGTGTAATTGTAAGCAAGTTAAAAGAATGGGAAGAACCTTGTGTTAAAGAGGTTTTGCATTTTTTTTTGCATGAAACTCATATTTTCGTTGAGCTGTTGGTTAAACGCGTTAATCCTGTGTTGCACTTGGTTTATGTTGTTCGCCACATTTTGTCTCATCTGCTCATGCAATGTTTCCATCTGCTCCTTCTGCTCTTTGGACATCTGGCCGATAGAATTGATGGAAAGTGCATTGCCGAATTTGCTCTTTGTTATGGTGATGATGGAATCCCCAGAATGGAGCTGATAGGTCACGTAGGCTGGTGTTTCCTTAACAACTGGAAGGGTGTTCAGATCGACTGCTCTGCCATCCACAAACACCTTGTTGTTCACAACCATAACTGATGCGCCACGGACTATGTTGTATAAGCCCTGCAACCATAAACACAACTTATTATAGCATAAAAAAATATAAGCTAGTTAATTAGTCGATGAATAATTATAAATGAGAGAAAAAATGCATTTAGGGACCTTGAGTCTTCTTCACAAGGTCAACATCACCAAATTATATAATGTCGCGAGTAGTGTTGGGCAAAAAGTACAAGTAATTAACTTTCATCTTGTGAGCACTTTCTATTTTCTCCATCTATTCGGAAATATTTTCCTTTGAGTATGTAAAAAGTAATTGAGGACTTCATACTAGCTACAAGAGTAAAATTTATTACCTTTATTAGAGATAAAAATAATTGTGGCAGTCATAATAGTACACTCGCTCTAGTCTTGTGTGATAGTAGTACAGGTAATGTCAGTGAAGTAAATGCCTGCATATGTACATTGACTGTGAACTGCCGCTGATATGGTCTATACTGTTTGATAGTTGCTCTCATGACAGCATTCACTGTCACCAAAATACTGTTGCACTAGTGGAGAAGACAAGCAATATAAGTGAAATAACTGTGCCTACGCCGTAATAGGAAACTATCAAACTATATAAACGTTATCAGTATTCATGACGACAGGCGGGAAAATATTGTTCATTTATATTGTGTTTTGTTTTTTTAACTATCGACCATAGTGGTCCTCGGCTTCAACTTGAAGAAATCTGAAAAGAAAATACACCAATCCCAGGTAGTCTTTAATTATGAAGACTTCAATTATTAACATTTGGGTAATTACACCAGTAATGTCATCAGAACATTTTAGTTGAGTACATTTTGTAATCAAATACATACCACCAGTGTTTTTGAACTCGACTAATATATAATATATGTCTAATGCTGCATGAGTACTTTTAAAAATACCTATAGGTAAAAAGTACTGAATGGAAAGTAAAAGACCTCTAATACAGACCAGAGAAAGCACTGCTGACATGATCAGTCTAAACCTGTTGTGGCAAGGACCTCCTAAATCCTAGATTTTATTTTCTCTCTTAAATAACTAGCAGGAACATAGGTATGTATTAGTTGAGTGTCCCTCAACTCACTGCAACAATTCAGTTAAATTGATTCCTTTGTTAAAAACATATTTATATTGTATATATGTAGATATGAGTCCACGTTGTTTTCTAAAAAAATTGAAAATTAAAAAATGCATAGGAATTTCAGATTAGTTGGACAGAATGTAGTTGGTCAGTTAAAAAATTATATAAAATATCCTCAGATTCTTGAAATTTTTTCAATATGGAGCATGAAAAAGCTAATATTTTTGTGTTTTAAAATTTAATTTTACAAAATGGAAGATTATTGGTTGACAGTATGTAATTGCCTGGTGTAGGTCTAAAAAAGTACAAAATAGAAGAAAATTATACTAGGAAGCCAGGAGTGGTTGTAGCGAGAACTGTATAATAGTAACCAACGCTTCGCACTACTTTGCCATTTTTGTCTCTTTCTTTACCACCACCCAGTCTATTTTCCTATAATTAATTTTTCATAGTTTATAACCATTTATTAAAAAAAATTATTGAAAAAACTATTTAAAGTTGTAAAAACATGAATTTCTGTTCTATTAAATGGCATTAAATAAATGTAAATAATTTCTGACAAGAGGACTGGTATATGCTGACCACATCCCTACCACTGTAGGGACTGACTAAGTGACTAACTGTTCCTGAGGATGTATGGTAGTGATGCCAAGTTGGGGAAATACAATTAGAAATACTTGTATGTATATTCTAAATTAAGTTACATATTTTTAATTATTTTTTCAGATTTGCTATATCAAATTCTTTAGATATTTGTTGCAGTCAATGCTTGCTCAAGAATACCTCATTAATATTCTCTTATCAATTGAGAGTTAGGGAAAACCATTTAAAAAAATAATCATAATTAATTCATTTAAAAGATACAAGATACTTCACCAATTCCAATTAATAAAACCCTAATTACAATTCCCTATAACCATAGCAATCTTGATAACCTCCTCTACCTGAGCCTGTAAGCATGTACCATCATTTGTCCTTTAAATTTCTGTTCCTCAATATGGCGTTTTACTTATATTTTATTGTATAAGGATTTATCTTTGATGTTACAACAAATATCTTAGAAGCCAGGAGTGGTTGTAGTCAGGGAATACAACTTCAGTTTGGGGTAAATTTTTTAATCCTGGCCTCTTTATTGGGTAAGGATATAATCAAACATATGATACAATAAAATATTTAATGGTTTATTTTTAATAGCATACAGTAATTATATTTTCAGGCCAAGACTTATAATCAAATGGTAAAAAAAGGTTTTGTATTAAAATGATCACAGAATATAGCTAATCACACTAAATCTAATCATCTCAATTTTTTTGTTTATAGCGTTGAAATATATGACTTTAGTTTTATAACCTGGTATGTATTATTAACTATAAGATCTCATTAAGATGCAAGTAACTTAAAAGAAAGGGGCAAAGCTAAAATCAAAAGCGTTTTGTAAATCTCGATTCATAAGTTCCATCTTTTCGTTGAGCTCTTTGTTGAATTTGTTGATGTTCTCTTGCACTTCTTGAATATTCTTCTCAACGTCTTCTCCGATCTTCTTCTGCATTTTCTCCATTTTCTCCTTTTCCTCTTTGGTCATCGGGCCGACCGACTTGACGGAAAGTACATTGCCAACTTTGCTCTTGCTTATGGTGATGGTCGATTCCCCAGAGTGGATCTGGTAGGTGGTGTAGAGGGGTGAATCTTTAATCACTTGCAGTTTGGTTAGGTCGACTGGTTTGTCGTCCACGAAGACCTTATTTTCCTTGACGACCACTGATACGCCATAGGCTGTGTCGCATATGCCCTGCAACCATGAATAAACTTTATTAAAAATGTTTACATAAAGTGGATAAAAATACACCATTGTCTCAACTGAATGACTAAATTTGCCTTAATAAAAGGTGAAACAAAAAGACTGTTTAAAAGAGAAAGAATCTATTTGGGACTGGTAAAAGGGTTTACTGCTCCATCTCTGGAGAAATAGTAAAAGAGGTTGAAATCAACGAAAGTCGGGTCTGACTGACTCTAGAATAAACTTTTTTCTTATGTAAAAAATAAAAAATAATGGAAAGATTAGTTTTCCATTTTGATGAAAAAAGAGTGGTAGGATGGGAAATAGGATGTATCTTTGGATGAACCAGAGACGGTCTTGAGAAAGGTGAAAAATAGTTAGTGTAAGTAAAGACTTCGAGGGCTGCTAATCGAATTGATCAAAGCAGGACCAGAAATACCCTGGTTCTATGAAGAAAGGAAAAGTATCTAAGGCTTACGTAATGGGAGGAATTATATCTATTTAAAGAGAAAAAAACACGCGTGAATAAATATAATAGAGAAATCATCGTGACAAGCAGCGTTGTCAGGCTATATAGACCGATTTCCAGTGGAAAGGCTGGAAGAAGAGGTCTCGGATCAGATGGCAGAGAGCGAGGATGGTGATATCCATCTTGTCTTATAAAGGATGGCATATGATCTTAAACTGACGCTAATTTTTTTGACCTTGGAAAAGCATACGATAGTGTTCATTTGATAAGCTCTGGAAGGCTTTGTATTTGACAAAAGTAAGTGATCTATGAGGTCTTATAGAAGCTGTCAATAGTTTATATATAGAATTTGATTGACGCAAAAGATTGGAAGGAAATTTATGGAGCCTTTCTAAATCTAAAGCAGGCATGTTGCTTCTTTCAAAGGCTGTTTAATATCGATATATAACAAGCCCTAAATATTGTGGAAACAGAGAAATGAATATTAATTTTGGTGATGATGTACTTCAGTTCGTCGTAGACCTACCAGATGAGTATGATATGGAATTTATAATGAGAAAACACATTGAGGTTTGTGCACAGTAGGGTTTGGAGATAAGTTCCAAAAAACCTGATCTAACTGCCCTAACCACTCATTCTAGACAAAGAGGAACTAAATTCAAATTTGATACAATCAAAATTATAAACCGCGAAAAAAATAATTTCATTTTCATAAATAATCACTAGATATAAAGATATAAGAATAGCGCTATAGCAAAACCATCGGAAGTCAAAAATTTAAATTTGTGTTACTCAAATCTCATTAACACATAAGACAATTAACAATATTAATAATAAATACGAGGATAAGTCAATTATTATCCGCAATATAGTTATAAAATTTTTTTGTAATCAAATAGGAAACTTACAAGTACATCATTTTTGGACATAGCAAGGGGATATTCCAAGTGTGGTCGATAGTTACAGAAGCTTCATGATGCCCTCGTAAAAGAAGGATTTCGGTTGAGCTGAGAACCAGAAATGCACCTCTTCTGTTATTGCTTCGTCCGAGGTAAACCGACGGCCCTTTAATGCCTCTTTGAGTGGATCTATGTTTCGTCACCATTAATGTTTCACCTGTCGAAGAAGTTGTCCCGTTCATCACCGTAGCGATCCAAATGTTTTGGCAGGTATCCAAGCTTGTTTGTTTATGCAACTGTGTGAGTTGTTTTGGGACCCATCTTGCACAACCTTTATGAAACCCTTATCTGTTGTGGATCATTTCGTAGGCCACTTCGTCAATACGTATTCGTCTGTCTTATAACACCAGTTCACGTGAACGCTCAATGTTTTCTTCATTTGTGGCGGTAAACGGTCGCTTGGCTCCTTCATTGTGCGTAAGGAAGTATCACACACTTGTGCGACCTTTTTGAATTTTTCAATCCATTCTTAGGCACTCCGTTGTGGCAAGACACTGTTCCAGTACTGTACCGAAAGTCATCGATAAATTTTGGCTCCTGATACGCCTTCCAACAACAAAAAACGGATCACTGAACTTTGCTCTTCTTTGGTGCAAATAGAAAGCGGAGCAGCCATGATTAACAGCACGACAGCGATAATGAAACTATCCTTTAGACTTCCATACACATAACAACAAATGAACAAATCATGCGTCATCGACGCAAAACTACAGTGCTACCAACATAAACAAAAATATAACTAAATTGCGGATAAATATTGACTTGCCCTCGTATATAAAATCCCAAACAGAAATAATCAGACTACTTGTTGTAAAGAACAGTTAGGGTCTGGAAATATAACCCACACTTACCTTTCTCCAGTGCACTCTTGTTTAGTGTTGTCCCTGAACCTGTACAATTTAGTTTTGTCTAAAGAAATTAGTTATGTAGTTAGAATACATCCATCAGTTACCAAACAATTGTAAGTATTGTTTTTATATATTAATCTTAATTTGTATTGTGAATATTTTAGTGTCCAATTATTCTGTGGCGGTAATATAAAACTAGGTAAGTCGATTTGTCTAAAAACTGAGCAGACATTCTCAATGTAAAGCAATAGACTTACCCAATTCAACCCAACCAAAGACCTTCTAAATCTTACACCCTAAACCCAGTTAGCTCAGTGTATAGGACATTGGACTTATCTATTTTTCCACGATCGCTACAAAATTAGCCTTGTTAGAGGGGTTGCGCTTCCAGGCCGAGTGACATGAGGAGTTGAGATCTATTCCTTTCGTAGGCGTGGCATCCGGTAAGCCATAGTTGCTGCCGCACAATATGGCTAGGCAGGGGAGTAAAAAAAAGTTGAACAATACTCAAATCGTGCTTAAATTTAGTTGTTGATATTGGTTTTTTCAATTACTATTTATTATCAATGAAATATTTGTTGTAAACATTAATATGATAATATATATATATATTTTTTTAAATAAACAACGTTTTTCCATAAGATCAGAAACAAGTTATTTGTTTCAAATTTTATATTTTAATGTTTTCCTTAGAAAGAATTATTTTTTATTAACTGTTGTTAGAAAACAAACTGAAAATTGACCAAGTAATTCAATTTTATGTTCACTCCTTACTTCTTAGGACAATAAATATATTTTGGGATCATCAATATTTACATAGAAACGAGTCTGAACAGAACAGAGAAAGAGGCACGAATTTGTCCAGAATGGCTTAATGTATTTTTATTATAGATACACTAAATTATTGCAAATTAATATTGCAACATTTATTACAACTTCTATTCTCTTCATATTTGCGATAAAATGAATGGTTTTACAGATAATTGGATTGATGTGCGAAATCCCTATCAACTTTAACGTGAAGTTAAAGGTGCCTTCAGGAGGCGTGGTCTAATCCTCAACGCTTAGCATTATTTTTGCTTAGAAGGAGAGTTGGGTTATGGCCCCTTCTGCTATTTCCTTGCTATATCCTTTTTTTAAAAACTTTCTAGCGATTTTTCCGTGTTTTTTTGTAGGCATTAATGATATAAATAAATCACTTTTTATCAGTTTGCAAGACAAAAATAAAGAGGAAATTCCAATTTCCCTACACTCCCAGGGCTCTCACATGGGCCTATTAGGGCCAATACGTTTAGTATCACTAGTGTACTATTAAAAAATAAATCTGTACTGCAAGAACCTATGAAGGGTCAGGGGCAGTATTTTGTAATAAGTACTGTTACTGTACCAACGGTTGTGCAAGGAGGTGATTTGGTCAGAATCACGCTCGACTGCAAGATTTTTACCCAACTAAGAGAATCCACTTAATGAGGTTGGATCACAGAGGGTTCCCGAACCACAGGGTTGAATTACAGCTGCTGTGAAACAGGAAATAATTATCTGTCACAGCCTGATTCGAATCCGATTCGTTGAAGTTAGAAGCAGAATGCCTTACCATTGAGCTATCCACTCCCACATCACTAGTACAAATATTTATAAAAAAAAAAAAAAAAAAAAAATCTAGAATAAAAATCTTATAAGATAAGATATAAAATCTGGAATAAAATGTCTTTATAAGAAAAAATCTGTTTATACTTCCTTTTTATTTTTTTATTTTTCTATACTTACTGTGGTTGTTATCTTGTTCTGTTTTTAGCCCTGAAGAAGGCTAGAAACTCTAGCCGAAACGTTGGCACATTAATATAAGTTAATCGTACTTATTTGTGTTTTTCATTGACCGCACCCCCAACCATCTTCTCCTCATTCATCATCCACGGTCAACTATCTCTCATAATTAAAAAAAAAAAAACTGAAGCGCGTGGGTGTATTGAAGTATAAGAAAGTGGATGTAGTTAGGTTGAACCTCCTTGGATCTGATTGAGAAATGATGACTTCCTCGTTTGAGATAACGCCAAAGAAGAATGTTATCTGATCCAAGTTCCATTTTACAATTCGATCACTTCCACTTTGACATTATAACTCTGTGAGCACTCTTTGTTCGTTTTTGTCTATTGCGATAGAAACGGTTCCATAAAATGGTTATCGTCGTGAATTGAGAAAGCTGATATTTTGCGATGGAAACGGTTCCAAAACATAGTTACTGTGAGGGATTGTGCAAGAGAGATGTATTAATGCCGAAGCAGATACAGCGCGACCTTGGTGACTGTTTTCTCACCTGACTAAATAGAACTTGTTTACATATTTACTGATCCGGTAAACACTTTTGAACAGCAATGAGCCCGGTTAATGTACTTCCATTAAAGGGGGGGGGAGTAATTTTCTTTAGGCCTCCACTAAATAAAATTAATTTATCCCTCCCCCTCTGGAAGGTTGAAACAGATTCGGGTTCTAATTTCCACCCTGGAAGGTTAAAACAGGCACGGTTTCTAATTCCACTTAACCACGGAGAGTTCTTTCAATTTTCTTGGCCGTCATCGTAAACCTTGCCCATTGAACCTAACTGCGAAACATAAAGGTGCCTCAACACGTTTGGCAAACAATGGCAAACATGTGGTTGGGTTATTTGGATTGGATAGTACAAGCTGACCCGAATTTGTTGCCGATCCTTTCAGTGTCAGTTTTTGGGTACAAACCAAAGACCGCTTGTGCTGCATCCACATTTGTGTCCAGTTAGCATTAGAACTGCCAACAGATGAGTTTTTGTGCTATCCGTGTTTTGATTGATTAAAGAATTTCTCTAACTGTTGGATTCAATAATTAACTCTTGTTTAAGATTGTATATTTTGAAGGTCTGATTGATTAAAGAATTTCTCTAATTGTCGGATTTAATAATTAACTCTTGTTTAAGATTGTATATTTTGAAGGTCTTTCAATTTTATAAAAATTGTTTCAAACCTTGTTATTCAACATTTTTTTTTTTAACTTTATTTAGTTTATTCACAACTGTGAAAGTATTTTTACAACCAGTGAATGAGATGTAGAGAGATAAAAAAAAATAAAAACAGTCATGAAGGTTAAGGTCATCCAATGATGCCTCTCCATTAAAATTGGAATTTAAAAATCGATTTAAGAGGTCCCTATTCGAGCTTCTTCGTAAACTTCGTCTCGTATCTGCTAAGTCTCGTGTTGATAGTCCTAGAATTAGAGGGTTAGTGTGTGTTGGAAGTGCGCCGTGAAACCTTTTATATAATGATTTAATGGTTGTTTGTACTAAGGGAGTTGGTAAGTCTTTGTGTAAGTTCTTGTTACTGATGTAGGGGGGGAGCACTACTGATCAGTCTTAGTAATTTTGATTGAAACTGTTGCAGTTTCCGTAAGTTAGTTTTTTTGGCATATCCGTAAATTTGTGCACCGTAAGTCCAAATTGGTCTGAGAAGGTAAGTATAAATCTTTAGTTTTTCTGAAAGTGGTAATTTTGGTTGTTTATTTAAACGATGAAATAATAATTTAAGTCGGAAATTTAGCTGTTGTTTTGTTATATTTATGTGGGAGGTCCATGTAAGTCGTTTGTCTAATGTCAATCCAAGGTATTTTACTGTGTCTGTCCGGTTAAACTTCGTTGGTTTAGAAAAACAGGAGGACATAGACCACGACGGAGCGTAAAAGTTATTTGCACGGATTTCTTAATGTTTATTCCTGTTTTCCATTTGATACACCATTCATGGATGTAAGCTAGGTGTATTTGTAATTGTTCTGAGGCTTGTGCTGGGTCGCCATGCTTGGCTAAAATGGCTGTAGTATCGTCAGCATATGTGGCCGTGAATGTGTGCTCCATTGTGGGTAAATCGGAGGTATACAAAGTGTATAATAATGGCGCTAGTATAAATCCCTGCGGAACTCCAGTTTCTGCTGCGAAATATGAGAATAGTGATAAGCCCTGTCGAATCCGGAAGTATTTCTCTTCTAAATAAGACTTTAGGATTAGATAGTAGGTGCTGGGAAGAACTCTTTTCAGAACTCGTTTATAAAGGAGTCCTGTATGCCAAACTCTATCCAATCCAAATTGCCTAACTCTTTGGAATACCCTGTGTAAATGCTGCAGGTTTTCTTCTTCGATCTTGCTGAACACTAGAAGACCATCCATGTAAATCTGACAGACGGATTCGTCGACACCTCTAAGAAACTTTATTTTCACATTTTATTACAAAAAAATGAAAGAAAGAAAGAAAGAAAATTGAAGATGATAAAACAACAAAAAATAATTTTTCTTAAAACAAAAAAGTATCTAAGTTCATCGGGTACTTAAGTATCAGTGACAGCAAAATGTTAAAAAAGGGAAGAAGGAATAAGATCTAACACGCTTGGAATGCTGTAAAATACTGGCTTTATTGGGTTCGGTACATCTCTTTATATACATTCGATCAGCAGATTTCCTCAGTCAGCTGACATCGAAGTAACAACTGACTCAGACCGTTACTTATATATATCAACATTGGAATGGACCCTCGTTTCTTGTATCGGAAATTAACTGGCCCACACCAATGGTTTGGTTTTCTTTAATTTCAGGAAGAACCTATCATCATCATATATATCGTTAACTTTTGCGCATTTCTCATTGTTTTATATATATTAAACACGGTTTGGTTCTCATATATTTTTTTCCCTGTTTCTTTCTTAATTTTTTTTTCATCTTTTAATATGTTTAGTGTTTGTTATCTTCTTTCATAATTTTTTCTATTTCAATATTATATGTTGCTTTATATATAAACATCGACAGTATAATTTCAAATTATGAAGAAGGTGGCCAGAGTTGCGGTCAAAAGAGAAACAGAAATTGTTTACGACTATTTATTTTCCGACGTTTCGTCCCATTTTGTGGATCATCATCAAGGCTAAAAAGATACAAAAACAACTAAGAACATTTTGACATTGTAAGATAAAATGATATATAATTTTAACACTATCTTAATATCCTTTTTTTCTATATTATTATCTTACTATGTCAAAATGTTCCTAGTTGTTTTGGTATCTTTTTAGCCCTGATGAAGCTCTAAAAAGAGGGGCGAAACGTCGGAAAATAAATAGTTGTAAACTATTACTGATTTTCTTTTGACCGCAACCCTGGCCATCTTCCTCATAGTTTATTATTTCTCACTTTCTCAATTTCTTGTACTGTTTTCACTATTTTTCTCGTTTTGTTTTTAGCCCAGATGAAGACTTGAAATATCGGTGAATATAAAATAAAATATTATTATTATTATTTACTAATTATCTTTCGTATTTGATTACTAATTGTTTTTATTTGTTCTTCTTTGCTCAAACATTACGCGGAGGACCCCCGCCTACAAATATTTTAGTATAAATCTCAGAGACTGGACACATGAAACCTCAGCTGAGTATTTCACTGTATACCTTCAAGTATCAACGGTAGAAAAAGGTTGTATTTAATTTGATTTATGTAAGACATACGTAATATAATTCTTAATTCATGTTTTATTTTCTGTTTTAGAGGGATCCGAAAAAACAATAACAGATAAGAACCATAACAAACAACAACAACAACAGATAAGTACCATAATAAACGACAGATAAGTACCATAATAAACAACAACAGATAAGTACCATAATAAAAAACAACAGATTAGTACCATAATGAACAACAACAGATAAGTACCATAATAAACAACAACAGATTAGTACCATAATAAACAACAACAGATAAGTACCATAATGAACAACAACAAATAAGTACCATAATAAACATTAGCACTCCATTGACCCACCTCATCATCTTCACCATATCTAGACTTAATTCCTTTTTTTATGTTCTCTATATCTCTAGTTATTTTTACCAATAGCTCTCGAGATATAGCTTTTTAAAAAGCATCATTTCATAAAAAAATTATCTGAAAGATCAGTAGCAAGTGAACTTTTTTTGAGAAATCCATTTCTCAAAAACGATTCGACGTAAAGATGTCTATTATCCTTAAAATTAAAGCTATTTTAATGGACTATAAAATAGTTTATTATATTTATCTTCGTAGGAGTAGTAGTTTAATTGCTAAAATAAATTTATTTATAGTTGTTCGGACAAATTTTCATTTGCCAAATTTGTATTCATATGTGAATATCATAAAAACTACTACCCCTACGAAGATAAATATAATAAACTATTTTATAGTAAGTTAAATTTTCTTTATTTTGAGTGTTGGCAGACATATGTGCGTCTTATGGATCTAGAGATATATTTTTCAAAAATCCAACATTTTATACGAACAACTATAAATTAAATTTTGTGAGTTTATTTTGTCAAATCTCATAAAAACTACTACTCCTACAAAGATAAACATAATTAACTATTTTGTAGTAAATTTAACTAGCTTTAATTTGGCACTGGCAAACATCTATATGTCCAATGGTTTCTGAAATGAAGTTTTTCATAAATCAAACTTATTGTTCGAACATCTATTAATCAATTTATTTTAGAAAATATCACGAATTCCTACGAAGGTAAAAGTCATAACCTTATTTATAGTACATCAAACTAGCTTTAATTTGAGTGCTAATAGACATCTGTACGTTTCATAGTTCCTGAGATATAGGTTTATCATAATAAATTAACTAACTACGAATCTTTCAGTAGATTTTTAAGAAATTTTGCTTTTTAAAAAGCTATATCTCGAGAACTATTGGACGTAAATAGCTCTTTTAGGACTAATATTTCAG
>NW_027107556.1:107775-109320 GCF_000696795.3 Halyomorpha halys | reverse complement strand
ATATATTGAGCGAATACTTTTGCTGACTAAATGAGCCGCTGTGGATCGTGGAGGCAACGGTCCATTATTTCGATGAAGCTGAGTCATCTAACAGTCCTTCGCTCCAATTGATCATGGCAATATTCACAGAGATGAGGAGTAAACATTAACCGAGAAACCAGTTTTGTCGAGCAATATATTAGTAAAGGACAGTCCATCCTATTTAAAGATAGAAATTATGAAATAAACAGAAGGATTAACATGATATAGAAAAAAATACTGGTATTTAAAAGCCAATTAATTCCAGTACTAAACACCTACACAAGAGCCGAAGGGGAGAATAAGTTATTTTACACCAATTTTTGATTACTTTAATGAAAAATATTTATAATTATTGATCTGGATTAATGAGTCCAAACTATTATTAGAGGAAGTACAAAATCGGGGCTATTTCAAAACGTTAACAAACATAATTTTTCATTCGGAGCTCTATATCTTTAAAACTACCAACCACAAAAACAACAGAAATCTTTATAGAATACCATTTAAAGAAAAGTAAGTTTACTAGAATATGAGCTCAAAGAGAGCTCTTTACATTCAATAGTCCCCAAGATACACTTTTCTTAAAAGCAACATTTCATAAAAAATATACTGAAAAATCAGTAATTAGTGAATTTATTCCGGAAAATGTATATCTGAGGAACTATGAGACGTATAGATATATCTATCGTAAGATTTATATATCTAGATATAACAGCCTCTTAGCACTCGAATTAAGAGCTAGTTCAGTCTATAATTTCTAGTCAAAATTGATGATTCTGCCACGTTTAGTTAGTTTTTTTTTTTACGTGTTAAAACAGTAAACAAAAAAAAAAATCATTCGGAGCTCCATATCTTCGAAACTACCAACAACACTAGAAAACCCAAGAGAAAGTCATTCAAAGTAGAATAAGTTTACTAAAGTATAAGCCCAAACAGAGCCATTTTACGTTCAATAGGTCCCAAGATAAAGTTTTCTTAAAAGAAACATTTCATAAAAAATGTACTGAAAAATCAGTAATTAGTAAATTTATTCCTGAAAATGTATATCGAAACTATGAGACGTATAGATAGATATATCTATCGTAAGATTTATATATCTAGATCTAACAGCCTCTTAGCACTCGAATTAAAGCTAGTTTAGTCTATAATTTCTAGTCAAAATTGATGATTCTGTCATGTTTAGTTAGTTTTTTGTTTATGTGTCTCAACACGTAAACAAACAAAAATTCATTCGGAGCTCCATATCTTCGAAACTACCAACAACACTAGAAAAGCTAAAAGAAAGTTATTTAAAGTAGAGTAAATTTACCAAAATATAATTCCAGACAAAGCCATTTTACGTGCAATAGTTCCCGAGATCAGTTTTCCTAAAAGAAACTTTTCATAAAAAATGTACTGTAAAATCAGTAATTAGTGAATTTATTCGAGGAATGTATACCTCAGGAACCATGAGACGTGCAGGTGTCTCATAGCACTAAAATTAAAGCTAGTTTTATTTATATATAAATATGTGTTTATGTTTTT
>NW_027107556.1:105649-106409 GCF_000696795.3 Halyomorpha halys | reverse complement strand
ATATATATATAAAAGGGAATGGATCGAATCTTTGTCCACAATAAACTTTTGAATCACTGGACCGATTTACGTCCCTTTTTTTTCCTTTTTTTTTTGTCAAAATGTTCCCTGTTGCCTCGGGAAGACTAAAAGATACTATAATCCCCGAATTCTGCGATAAAAAAAGGTTATGAATAAAATTAAGCGTTTTTGGAATAAAAGTATACGTTTTATTCATAGTTATCTTACACCAATGGATGACTATTGTCCCTATAATCTTTCATACCCTTCTACATTTTATCTAATTCCAACGTTAATAGAACTATCGGAAAGCTGAATGTCTAGTCTTTTAGTTTACTTAAACAAAATTTAGATTTAATATATGTGCGCGAAATATGGGTTTGAAATAGGGAAAAAAGTTCTCACGTTTTATTTTATATCTCCAGTTATAAGCTGCTTAATTAGATAAGGATTGGTACTTTGGTCCAGTTTATAGAGCCATAAACCACTTCCGAGTTTGGTGTGTTGTAGTTATTTCTATGTTGCTGATTTTTCAAAGGAAATCAGAGGCCAATGTAGGGCAAAAATTTTATTTTCCGATTTTCTTTTTCAAAATTCCTCTTTGAGGGTTTCTTGAGGTGCTAAACGCGAATATCAACTTTGTTTCACTCCTAAAAATTTTTTTTAGTTTTTAAAATCACAAAATTTACTTACGAAAATATAACTTCAGCGGAAGAAAAAATAAATAAATAAAAAAAAAATAAATAAATAAATAAAAAAA
>NW_027107556.1:98842-105599 GCF_000696795.3 Halyomorpha halys | reverse complement strand
TAAATAAATAAAAAAAAAATAAATAAATAAATAAAAAAAAATTAAGAATAAATAAAATTTAACGAATATTAGCAAAATTAAATAAAATATAAATGGCGTTGATGACCAATGAAGTTTGGCGCCACTAAACAACCAAACAAACAAACAAACTCCTAAAAAATATTTTACCATACTTTGATATGTCAATCGGTCTCAGTTGTTTTAATATAGTACTAATATTTTTATTATGTAATGTTATTTACCGCTATTACCTAAATAGATATAATAAGCAATTAATTCAGTCATTAATCGAATGAGTAAATAACTAAATATATTAATTTATATCTAAATTTTAATTATATTCAATTATTCTATCTACATCTCTAAATCTAGCAATAGTGAAGAATTGCCAGGTCTATTAGTTTAAAAAAAAAATAAATGAGAGATATTAAAAAATGATTACCATCTTTAAAATAATTTTGATCCTTTTTCTCTCAACTTTATTCTTTTTAAACTTCCGACGTTTCGACCCCTTAGGTCATTTTCAAGGATTCCTTATTTTGTTTTCATTTTTTCCTTTAAAATTCTTATTAAAACTCTTAAACATTTAGAGTTTGCAAATGAAAATAGTAGTAGAGAAGTGGTTAATAAAAGTTTTAAATTTGGAAAGGAATTTTATAGAAGAATTTGTGAATAGATAGGACAAAGGCAATTAGCCCGCATTTAAAGAATTTAAAGGAAAAAATGAAAACAAAATAAGGAATCCATGAAAATGACCTAAGGGGTCGAAACGTCGGAAGTTTAAAAAGAATAAAGTTGAGAGAAAAAGGATCAAAATTATAAATCTCTTCATTGGACCATTTTGGTTTAAAGTCCTACAATAACTCAAATTAAACATGATCTTAAGAGTTCTAACTAACATTTGTCATTTTCAAGATCCTGCGACTACTGGATATTTCTTATCTATTTATCTTCAAACTACCCAAAGCCTGATAATCAAAACCTTTTGTTTAGTAAATACTGTAGATAGTCTTTCAAACTAAATAAAGTCATTTATAAATGTTTAACGCACTTTTTATAGAGGTAGGGGCGTCATAAAAATCGATATTAAATAAGAGACAGCGACATTCCCGTGATTTATGATCCTATTATTTTACAGTTATAAACTACACTAATAGTAGTTCTCCAATATCTAAACAGTCATTTTAATCGATTATTGCAGTTTTAAAAAAATATTACAAGAGATTTATCAGAATTTCGACAGCTATCGATTTTTAAAAACTGTAAAATATTTAAGTTTAAGTTTTGTTTTTTTTAACCTCCGTGATACCGCAGGAGTCTCTAAAGATCCCACAAGCTCTTTTTCTTATGAAAAAAATCCCCTTGTTTTCGTGTCGTTCAACTACTTCATTTCACAAAACTATCTTAAATTAAACTAAATGAGTAATTTAGCAATCAATTTACAGAAGCAACCCATTACACAGTTCCATTTTTCCAAATAAAAACAAGGTTGTTCTTATCAAGGCTCCCGAGGAATTATTTAGATTCACCTTGACTATTTACGTTGAGTAAGCATTCCCTAAAAGTACCTAACTATATAATATTGGAATTATCCTTACCAGAGGGCGTTTTTAGAAACGGAAAAATGCAACTTGAGAGACAGGAATGGAATTCCGATACAGGAATGTATGGCTTGGATATTTAAAATCCAAAACTGCAAAGTTTAGGTGATGTGTGGTTATGATACTGTTAAACTATGTATACTATACAAGTACGCACCAAAGGAGGCAGTTGACACACATAACAAAATGGTCAGTGAATGTACTTGCAAGAGACAGATGCACTATGGTTTGGTTTATGAACTGGATCGATGTAGCTGCAGTTGCAGTGAATGCATATGTTTTTTGGGATAATATTCACCCTTAGTGGAATCGAGGGTACTTTAAAAAATGGCGTTTGTTTCTGCTAACTCTAATTAAAACATAAGATGTATCAGCCATAACGAGAAGATTAGACAACCCATCAATCTTATTTCTAAACACTTAGCCTAAAGGAAGACTAGAAATGATGACGAATGTCTTGAAAACTATTGCAAATTAGATTGGAACCCCAGTCTTCAGAAACCCAGAATCACTAAACGTGGGCGAATTAAACAATAATTTGGTTCGTAATATAACCCATACCAGTAAAATTTAAAATTTAATTAAATTTCTTGGAAAAAAAATAGATGAAACTAAGAAACCCTGGTTTGATTATGAGCTTAGGAAGCTAAAAAGAGTTGTGAAAAAAAACCTTAAAACGTGCCGGAAGAGCAATTTTTTGGAATTGACCCTTAAAATATATAAAATCTATTTAAAAAGATATATGCTAAAGGCGGATCCACACGTTGGCCGCTCGCCACGAATCGGAGGCTTGTACAAATGCTCGGTAAACAAAGAGCGGACCATCCACATGTCAGTGGTATTCTGAGAGGCAAGCATGGCGGACGTGTAAGTGGTTTCAGCCAATATTATTTTTATTACAAAAAAAAAGAAAATTAAATATAAATAAATAAGATTAAATATAAAACTTATTATAAAAATTAACTACAACCTCCTAACAGCTCTCAGTTGCAACTAGACAAAGAACAATGGTGGAGATGCTACACGACCGCTCTCACGAACCCCTTTGATCTGTGTCCAAAAAACCGACTCTCGACGGATCGGCAACGAGCTTAGGCCAACTCGTACAAGCCATCCCTCCACATGCTCGTGCATGCCCCAGTTCGCCATGACTTGGCCAACATGTAGAGGCCCCTTAATACTGTTAAATACAAAAAGCGAAATTATCGCAAAAGTATAATTAAGTAAATAAGTTGGAGTGCCAAGACTTCTCTTCATTTTGGTCCATTATAAATAAATTTAGAGTAAATAAACACACAGTCTTCTCCTATTATATGTACTCAATGGGAATTCTTCTTTAATGAGATATATCCTAATAGAACAGAATTTAGCATGATTTTTTTTTATGTAACCCACCCTATATTTGATACCACCATAACACGGGCTAAAATTGACCACTCTCTTAAAAAATGTAAATCTGGTAAATCTCCCGAATCCGACAAAATAATGAATGAAATGATTTTTGTAAAATCTGCCCGATAACTAGCTGTTGTATATAGAAATGCTAATTAATAAAATATTGCAGGCTGAAAAACTTCCTAAATCATAGACTAATATTATATCGGTTATGGTACATAAGAAAAGCAATTTGAATAAGCCAGAAATTTATAGGTGTATCGCTCTGACAAACAGCCTACTTAAAATATTCACCAGCGTTTTATAAAATAGATTCCAAACACCCCACACTTTATGGTGAGACTAGAAGTGGCACCCATTCCTTTGGGATATCACCTTTTACAGCAAACTCTGTCATAGCTAATAAATCTACTTAACGTGAGTTGTTCTCGCTTCGTGATACAATGTTATTTAAAGCTATTGCAGCCTGACAGTAACAACCGTTTGAGTCTGCAATATAATTCGGTAATGCAGATAAGAAAAATATTGGAGAGCTTCGGAATGTTTGACCCAATACTACTTAATGATCCAGTAAGTATTAAAATTAGAATGGGGGAGATCTTGGATAGATATAGGGAATTTGTCAAGGATAAAGACCTCTTGTTATTACGAGAATCGATCTAAAACCCGTGGTACGGTAGGGTCTTCACTAAAATACCTAAAAATCAGCTGCCCTATAACTCACTATAATTGCTCAACTACGACTCTCCGGTAAATTTGCAATCACTCTAAGTGTCGGTCGACACAAATATACTTTGGACCCACAGAAGGTTTGTCCAGCTTGTGATGGAACGGTCCTGGAGGATTGTTTCAATTTTTGGACAAATTGCCCCGCGTATCATGAGAACCGAATACGATACATGCAGAAACTAAGCCATATTAGCCGAAATCAGTTGTATGAATTTCTGTCTGCACCCTCAGGATTGGATCTTAAACGTTTTTTATACATGTAACCCAAAACCTTTTTCTTAGAGCTGGACACATCTCGTCCCAATAGAAGGTATAGTTTTTGTTTTGTTTTTTGTTAATTTATTAATTTAAAGCAGAATAAATGTGCTAAAATATGATCCCCATTAGTGAATTTATTTTGGAAAAACTATTTCTCTAGAATCATTGAACGTACAGATGTCTACTAGTACTTCAATTAAATCTAGTTTATTGTACTATAAAGTAGTTTAAGACGCTTATCTTCGTAGGAGTAGTAATTTTTGTGATATTAACCAGTATAAATTTGCCAGATGTTGATCTCTATTTGTTCGGATAAAACTTTTGGATTATAAAAAACTTTATTCCAGGAACCATTAGACGTTTATTTCTTTAATTAAATCTAATTTAATGTACTAAAATGTAGTTATATTTTTTATTATTATCTTAGTAGGAGTAGTCGTTTTCATTATATCCCGAAATAAATTCGCGAACTACTGATTTTTTGTTATGAAATGATTTTTAAGAAGGTGTGTCTCAGGAGCTATTAAATGAGAAGCTTTTTAGAGCTGATATTTTAGCAAATTTACTCTACTTAAAATGATGTTGTACTAACTTTTCTAGTGTTTTACTAGGTTTGATATTGTACTAGGTTTTCTAGTGTTTTACTAGGTTTGATATTGTACTAGGTTTTCTAGTGTTTTTGGTAGTTTTAAAAACGGGAGGGGGGCTCCGAATGATTTTTTGAAAATCGTGAAATTCGGCAGGTTATCTTGGCGTAGAAACCTCTCTTTTACCCGGCTCTAAGAGGGTCAAGTAAGGATTTTTTTTATAATTATTTTTTTTTTTTTATCGTTTGCTTTCTGTTTTAACAGAACAGGTTATTATATTTTTTATTTTATTTATTTGTTCTCTCTTGAGCTTTTTTTATTGTTATATTTCCTGAATTGTTAGTCTGTTAGTGTGTACAATTACGTTTTTTTTTATTTGTTTATTTTTTTATTTATGCTTATTATTGTACGTCTTATTTTTATATAATTTTTCATTTATATTTCCATAATTTTAACCCTACCTTAGTTTACTTTATAGTTATTTTATTATGTTACATCGCCAATATATGTTTCGTTGTTTTGTAACTGTTTTAGTCCCGATGAAGGCCTGGAAAGTGTGGCGAAACGTCGGCAAATAAATTGTTGAAAACTATCTTTTGCTCCTTTTTGACCTCCCCCCCCCTCGGACCTTGTCCTTCAAATTATTTTTTGTTGAACATTAATAATGTGATAGTGCTCATGTAGGGCTCACAATTACGAGATCGCTCCTTTGCCGTAGAAAGTAATCGATCCGTGTACACCGATATTGCCCACTAGTCGGATGTCATTATGTTGGCGGTGTTTTTATTGTGAGGCAACAATGAACAAAAGAAGTGAAATGTGTTTGATTGAAGTGAACTCGGCTATAATTAATGATCCGCTTTAATAAAATGTTTATTGTTCCCTTCCTTATTGTCTTATATAATGTGTCAATGTGTAAGTCCCTGCTCTGTCCAACTTGAAACAGAAGTCATCTTTGGTCTTCGATACGTAGATGGCTCTAAAGAAGAAAGCAATTTTAATTTTATGCTATATCCTCCATATTATAATTTGGTGAGTGGTGAGGCTCAGTGATTAGGCACTGTGCTAACTGAAAGGATGTGAGAGATAATTATTTATTCTGCTACTATAGCCGTGAGTCAACCCTGTGGGTCCAGAGACCCGACCTCAAAGTGGGCACCCTTAATAGGGGTATCACCGCCTTGTACAATCGTCGGTCTATCAACAGTACACTCTATTACATCGCACCTCAATAGGTTACGATTAAACCTAGATATTTCAGAAACCCTCAGGAACCATGATAAAATAATAAAATTAGTATTTAAGTTTTTATAATCAAAATGTTTAATGATACAAATATGGACAGACATGGGACCGTAAAAAATAAATAAAACTAAAAAAATATAAGCAATAAATGAAATAAGGTATAAGTTGCGTTAAAGACAATGTTAATGAGGTCACTAAACGAAAATAAGCAGTACTTTCCTACAAAGTACCTCGCCCCTATTTGTTGTACAGCCGTATACAGCCTCGCCGAACAACATAATGCTGGTGTCCAATATTGACGATCCTCGGAAGAGATTTCTAAGACAGTACATTGAGAGTGTTACTAATAATATTGTTTACTAATTAGAACCGCGAATCGTGCCAGATAACCGTGAACTTGAACAATACGTGACAGTAATGAGCATAGCGATAACCGAATACCGTAACCGGTTACGTAACTCCCCAACAGGAACTGAGTGTTCAATAAATGGAAACATGGTGCCAAAGTGAACATTTTTGAAACGTGACTCGCTGTTTATCCATCTGCTTCATCGATGACATCTTTCGCCATCCCCTTTTGGGACTGCCCACTAACCGGGTGGATAATCCCCAACACAGTGTCTCGAGTGCTTATCAAACTTGGGTTGTTTATTCATTAATGTAATTTTAGCTTGCTAAATGGAAAGTTCAACTTTACCCCTTTCAATGTTCTATAATAATAATATTAGTAATAACAAAAGCTAGGTGAACCCGAAAGTTCGATGCCGATATTATCAGTCGTTTTCTACATACATCTGTTCAAAGCCTCCTCCAACCTCGAATATTTTTTTTTTATATTGCAAACTTTTATTTATTGAAAATATTACAATCTTCCACAAATTTGGGCAATGGGTTATAGTGATAATAATTGTTCACTTTCGTACAAAAAAATGTCTATATAAA
>NW_027107556.1:91018-98774 GCF_000696795.3 Halyomorpha halys | reverse complement strand
ATGAATGTAAAATAAATAAATTCATAAAATTTTTTTGAGGTTAATAAACCTCCAATTGAATTTAATTTGTATTAAATTATCATATTATAGTACGTTTCGGGACCACTGTCCCAAATTCATGTACTTTAAACCTCATAATTTTTCATAATTTAAATTTCATATAGGAAATCATGTCACATCTTTACACTATTCTCACTTTTCTATCATTTCATAAAAAAATTGTTTATGAACTGACTTACTAGAGAGAAAATCCTAAATAAATTCTCTATATGTACATAAAAATAAAAAAAATAAATGAAATGCATATAATCAAACTAAGTAAAATAAATTATATACAGTATTTACAATCTCAACCCACGCTTGAGGGGTAAAGTAAGGCTCTTCAAGGTCGCAGCACAGCCATCTCACAGCGTCACTGGTAATGAGCCAGTGGAGGCTGAGTAGGTGCGCTAAAGTCGCAATTAATCTACCTGAGCAGAGCATCTTGCCATCGCCTAGAACTCGAAAGCAATCTAATCTAGTAAAGAATCTATATCTATGTTTCGGTCTACCTCGGACGTTGTTTACCTGTCGCTTAAATGTTTATTAACATTCTCGTTATTAAGCCCTATAAACTTACACGCCCATCTTATTCGCCCAAATGATCTGAACTATATTTACCAAGTGCAATTCCCTTAACTCAGCTTGTGTAGCCTTCTAAATTTTCCCGTTGATTCATTTCTTTTTTCGGTCCGAATATTTTACGTAATAGTTTATTTTAAACGATCTCAAGGCGCTTTTCTTCTCATTAGTGTAAGGGATCTCGCCTCGCATCAATAAAGAACAGTGGGAAGGATAATAGTTTTCTGAATTATAACTTTTAATTTTTTGGAACTAAACCTTCGAATTCCTCTCGTATCCAATCTTTACAATCCAAAATCCTTTTTAAAATCCTCAATGCTCCTTATTTTGTTACTAATAAAACCACCCATAAAGACCTAAATGTTCCTTATGTAACCGATCTAGCCCGAACCCGATATTATTTCTGCCATAATAAACTCCCTAACCACCCAAACCCACTAGTTTCTAACCTTGCTTCCTCTTCCATTTTTGGCAATCCTCCGAGGCGCCTGAAAAGAAGATGGCCTCGTGACCTTATATTGTAAACTGTCTTTAGAGTTCTACTACTGGGTAGTTTCTCTATTCCCTGTATCATATCATTATGTCATTACGATCAAATTTACTTGTTGTATTTTTATACAGTTGTAAATGTCAATAAATAAATAAATAATAATAATAAAATTTTTTGGAGCTCAGCAATTCGAAATTGAAAAATAACAAGCATTTCCCTTCTTTAACCTCACTCTTATTTCCTCATCGATTTCATTTTCTCTAGTTACCGTAGAACCTAAATACTGAAACCTCTCTACCAAGTTCAAACGTTTATCCTCCTATATCTATATTACCGAAATTGCTCTCGATTCTACTGCTTACCATTTATTTTATTTTATCCGTATTTATTTCAAGACCTAGTTCCTTATTGGTATATATTACGCAGTTGCATTTAGTTGTATAGTTTTCTCGTCCTCAGCCAATAATACCAAATCATCAGCGTACCCAAGCACCGCTATTTTATGATTTTCTACTTAAACTACTTTGAAGGAACATTGTTTTGAATTCTAAATTAACTGTGTAGATGTAACTTGGAGGTTTCTCTAGTGTTGAATATAGATTGTACCTGGCAGTTCTGAAAGTACTTCGTGTGAGTGCATTTGATCGACTTTTATAACAACAGCAAAAGAAAGTTAACTTGACAGAAAGCGTGTTCAGTTATATTATGGGAGATAAACAAAACATAATATATAAGCAGAAGGTGAAGCAAACATGGGGCTCTACATCTATTTAGGAAAGAAAAAGGGATCCGTTGAAAACTGCACATTGAAAATTTTTAATGATAAGGAATGTAATAAATTTAGGGGATTCGTGTTAAATAATAATAAATAAGTTATATTATATTTATTTCCCCCCCTACTTTACATAAAATTGATTATGACAGCCCCATTGTGACTGTTGTGGAAACTGCAGTGGGCCAGTGAGTTGGGCTGCCAGAAGCCCTCCACATCTCAATGGATTTTTATGTACTCAGAAAATTAAAGACGCTAGTTTATGGCGAGGCACTGAACAGCAGGCAGGATTTGGAGGGTTAAGGAAGATGAAGGAGGACGATAGGGGAATAAGGATAACGGAAGATGTTAATCTCAGAAGAGGTAGAGTATGTAGAAGGGAGGATCGAGGGAATTTTGAGATGTTGCAGTAAATAAAATTTGTAATTATCGTTAACTAGTAGAGCCGGCAATATTTGAGGATGTATATACATTAATTGAACACAATGGAAACTTTGTTATCAATATATAAAATATAGGTATATAGACATATAAAATACATATCGTTGACTAGCAGGGCCGGCAATGTATCTATATATATATATATAGATCAATACATCTTTGATGCGCGGTCATAAGAGCTTAAGTTGAAAATATGAATTTTTCAGGAGAGCAAAAACAAAATTCAAAACATTATGTAAGATCTAATTATTGATATTTTTGTAATTGTTATTTTTATAAAACAATATAGTAGTAAATCTATCTGAAGCATAAATACCTTATTACCAACCAATAGCTCTGATTTGGTCCTATAATTTTTTTTTTTTTTCGGCCAAGACTCCCATTGGAGCCCTATACTGCCTAACCATGGTTGGGGGGTCAAAGCTCTTCATTTTGTGGGACCGCCACGCAATGAAAAAAGTCAACATCCCAGGCCGGATTGGAACCGGCACCGCCAATAGACATCAAAATGGTAAGACCGTGTCTTAACCACTGAGCTATGGGCGGCCCTGGTCCTATAATGCGACATAATCTTCAAATGGTCAAAAAGTGACTTCAACCCCTATGACCGCGCATCAAAGATATAGAATATAGATCAAGTGAACAGGCGGTAACTATAGAAACATAAATAGTAACAGGTAACGTCGCTGTATAATATCGATTTCTAATTATTGTTATGAACAATTTGATTATCCATGATGATGTCATATATATATACATAAGTTAAAAAAAAATATTTAATAAAAGTTTTTCAAGTAAATGATAGTAACAACTAATTAAGCACTGCTATAATTATATCTAATTTTCATAAAATTTTGGTTTCATGCGATTTCCGTGCTGAAACTGTCACAAACTGTATTACCATGGCTTGCTTCCCTCCCCTCTAATTTTGGTCGTGTGCACGCCCCTGTACATATACTACATAAAATATTAATACTTTTTATATAATAAACCTTATTGTGCTTCAATCTTAGTACTGTATTTGAGGATTTCAGACGGCGCTAAAATTAATATATTTGCTTTTTACAAACAAATTTTTGTTGACCAGCTTTATTGAAATTCTCATTACGTTTTTAAAATTTTTAGTGAATGCAAATCATTTACTAAACTCAGTACTATTTTGTTTTATTATTATTCATAAAGAGACAAATAGATTGACATGTAGTAACCTTGAAAAAATGTATACTTTTTTTACTAAATATCTTTTTTACCGAAAAATTCGGGCCAGCCTAAATTATTGCCGAAAAAATTCTGAACAATTGGCAAAAATCCCCATGACAATCGGATGATCGGTATGGCAGTGCATAAAGTACCAGCTAACAAATATTTATTTTTATATGTTAGATAAAATGAGAAAATAATGAATTGTATTTATTTAAATAATAACTAAAACAAATTATAATTAATGAATGGAATATGGTCCGGGTGCGATAAAAAAAAAAAAAACTCAAATAGTAAATGGGTATACTATTTTTATTGAGCCAACGTTTCGCCCCACGTTGCAGGGCTTCATCAGGGCTGTTTTGACGGGAGTCAAAGTCAGAGTGATTAAATTATAATCAAATGTGATTCTCTTTTGGGTGTTTTTTTTTTTAGTATTTGCTTTCTTACTATTCTTAATTAAGCAGTGAAGGCTTGTTTTGCATCATATTAAAGCTTAATAAATGAAGAAGTTTTTTTTTTTTTAGATTCGGGATATTTACAGCCTAAAATGTAGTAGCTCCTTTAATTGTCCGAAAGATTTTAAAAAGGTTAAACTTTAACTTTCAACAAAACGTCATGGAACGCTTATTTTCTTTTTTGGCAGATCCAAATCATTAATTAAATTTACAGAAAATTTTTTCATCTTTGATTTGGTACGTCTTAAATTTTTTTAAGAGAGCTTTAAAGTAGATTTATTTGAGTTTTTCTGATAAAAATCGCGGACAACAGTTAAAAACATAAAATTCTATTTATTAAATAAATCAAAATTTCGTATCCAATACTGTCTCAACACTTTATTTTCCACCAGTCCAACGTTTCGGCCATTCTAGCCATCTTCAATACAATCTCTTCCTCACATTAATTTAAAATTTCTTGTGGCTCTTGATGTATAGTATCTTCTTCTACAGTACAACCACTCATGCACGGGCAGGCTGTATGTATCTAAACAGTATTATGCTGTTTAGAGTATATCGTTATCCTCTGATAAGACGAGATGACAATTTCCTTCTATGACAAGAAAGTTGATAGTTTAATAAATGCACAATATGCAGTGGATAATTTTCTATAACGATTAAAGTGCAATAAACCGCATTAATTGCAATAAACAAAAAACATCCAAGTCCAAAGTAACTGGATGGTCGGGGATCTAATCTAGGATTGAAAATAAATATTAATTTTTATTAACATAAAACAAAAAATTCATTTTTTAAAATCTTTTTTCCTATCATTTTTTTTTAAAATGTTTTATAAACAAAATGAATCACTATTATTAAACAATTTTGATTTCGATAATAGCTGTGATAGAGTTCATACAATAGCAGTGACAATAAGTTTCACCATATATATGAGCTTTAATGTGACAGTAGCTACATCTACTATCAACAACTATCTTGTTAGTGTGGGTTATGGCAGGGAAAAATCCGTGGTCAATGGAACAGACCTAAAGTAAATGTGTTTTCAATACAATCAAATAGTTGTACTCTGTCACTAGTCAACAGAAGCCGCTCAAATTAAAGTAATTAAAAAAATCCATGAAATCCCATTAATTTTCTACGGTACACATCATTTAGTTTCAGTACTATTAATCAAATATTTGTGACTGTATGAGTATTCTAGCTCACTTCCGATTATCTAATTAAATTTAAATTTGCTACAAATACGTAAATTCGGTAAGAATATGCATATATATAAAATAATAATAAAATATCGGTGAGATAGTCTGATGATGAATCAGATGACCTTGGCACAAACGTTTCTTAATCTTTTGGTGAAGATTTTGAGGCTCATGAAAGATAAAATCTGTTAACTGAAAAAAAATATATATCTTTTTTAAATCCGGAATATAAACACGAGTACAAATAAGTTTTCACCATTTTTATCGAAAAATAAAAATTCATTGTGAAAGAATGGTGCATTAGCTTTTATTCAGTGTATTGCCCTACGCACACACACACACACACACACACAGACAGGAAACAGGAGACAGCTTCCGTTTATCGCAGAATTGCCTTAAGGACAGTAATTACTTTTCGAACTTTATCCTATGAAAAGAATTGAACTTCTTTTTGAAGAAAGAAGATATTATGAACGAAATTTCAAAAGAAGTGCGCAAAATAACTATTACTCAGTGGCAACAGCGATGTGAGACTGCAGATTCACGAAGTTGTACCAACAGGTTGATACCCGATGTTGGTTAGTGGTATAGTCCCCGACAGCTAGTTGTATGTCACCCACCAACCAACTACCAACGACACTAAAAAACATAAGAGTAAATTTGCTAAAATGTGAGCCATAATAGAGCTATTTACGTTCAATAGTTCTCGAGATATAGCTTTTTAAAAAGGAACATTTCATAAGAAATGCACTGAAAAATCAGTACATAGTTAATTTATTTTGGGAAATCTATATCTCAAAATGCCTTCGACGTACAGATGTCCATTAGCGCTCTTATTACAGCTAATTTAAGGTATTATAAAGTATTAAATGACAAATTCGACAAAATGAATTAAAAAAATGTTGATTTATAGTTATTTGGACAAATATTTTGGTTTATGTAACAATATATCTCAGAAACCATGAGGCGTACAGCTGTCTTCCAGCACTCAAATTAAAACTAGTAAACTCAAATTTACTATAAAGTAGTTTATGACATTTTTCTTTGTAGGGTTAGTAGTTTTTATATTTGTCAAAATTTTATCCGAACAACTAGTGAATTTATTTTAGAAACTATAGTATAAACTACTACTCCTACGAAGATAAACATTATAAACTAGTTTATAGTACAACTTTGTAGTACATTTAACAAGCTTTAATTTGAGTTCTGGCAGAAATTTGTTGGTTTTATGGTTCCTGAGATGTATTTTTTCATAAATCAAAATGTTTTTCCGAACAGCTATAAATCAATAATTTGTGAATTTATTTCGTCAAATATCATGAAAACTACTTATTCCTGCGAAGATAAACGTCATGAACTACTTTAGGGGTATTCATGATCTTTGGTTTAACATGTTAAAGCAAAAAAATTGCCTTCTTTTACCGTGGTAAAACGAAATAACATTTAACATGGCTGAGAGTCTGTTACTTGGTCTGTTAAATGGAGAATGACGTTACACAATAGACCAGTTGAGATCGCCGCCATTTTTGTTGTGACAGCTCAGTTCTTTCGTGTGTTTGTGGTATTCATATCTCTGTTATTAAACCAGAATGGATAATTTTAATGATACATTTGAGAAAAAAAACAATGTAATTTCATTCTACTATCTGAAAATTTGTAAACGCTCGCCAGATAAAAATCTCACTATATGAACCATGTAATTATTCTTAGGGGACATATGTCCCAGAATAAAGTTATTTTTTCATTTCATTTCATAAGCTAAACTTTCACACAAATTCCACTTTTCACTCACTCTAGGCATGTTGTAATTAATTACTTAAATCAAAATTGAAGTAAACAATAACATGAGGGTCTCGAAGGAAGGTTATAAACATAAAGGCTTATACAACAAGTTGCTGAGAAAATCCGCTAGGGGCTCTCATCCATTTAACGTTTAACATGACTTCAAATAGGGCTGCTCACAATCTTATAGTTATAACATTTAACATGGTAAAACATTTAACATCATGAATACCCCTTTTATAACACATTATACTTGGCAGACTTATAAATTTTGGCTTTTATTATACATAGTTTTCATTAAAGTAATGAAAAAAAAAAAAATTGGGGTGAAATAACTGTCTTTTTTCTCCTCTTGGACTCTTCTAATATTATTTTTATTCCTTTTTGTTCATAGGCATATAATTGGTTGGGGAAAAAGAAATCCATTTTTTTTGGTAGATGGCTGTAGCGATCGATAGCTCGGGAAGTACCGATCTAAAAATTTCAAATTTATGCTCGTTGTCAAGGTGACATTTCAAACTAAAAAAAAAATCATTTGCAGTTTTATTTTTGGTCCATTCAGTTGTGAGTTACAGGGAGTTAAGAATGGAAGTCAACAAAGAGAAAATTCGATACATTTTACAGTCTTTTATGATATAAAGGCGAAAATGCGATACTAGAGGCTGAAATTGTGAATGGTGTTTATGGTCCCGACACTGGAACAGCTAATTATCATTGCTCATTGCGTGGCGGTCCCACAAAATGAAGAGCTTTGACCCCCAACCATGGTTAGGCAGTATAGGACTCCAATGGG
>NW_027107556.1:89862-90443 GCF_000696795.3 Halyomorpha halys | reverse complement strand
AAAAAAATAAAAAAAAAAATAATAAAAAATAAAATAAAAGGCCGTCGTCGAAAATGTCGATAAAATCACAGAAATAATCGACATTGACCGGCATGTTTGTAGTTGTAGCATCGCTCAGGGGCTAAAGATCGACCATAAAACAGTTTTAACCAATTTGCACAAAGCTGAGTTCAAAAAGAAGCTTGATGTTTGGGTGCCACGCCAACACCAAAAATCATGATGGATCGAATTTCCACCTGCTAAGCCTTGGCCAAACGGAATGAAATCGACTTAATTCTTAAACGGATGGTAACTGGGGATGAGAAATGGATCACATACGACAACATTGTGCGAAAACGATCGTGGTCAAACCAGCTCTAACTGTGGCCAAACCAGGACTAACGGCCAGCAAGGTTCTGCTCTGCCTATGGTAGGACAGGAAGGAATCATTTATAATGAGTTGGCTCCATATGGCCAAACACTTAATTCGTATCTTCATTGTCAACAACTGGACCGTTTGAAGCTAGCGATTGACCAGAAACGGTCAGAATTTTCCATCAGAAGAAGTGTCGTGTTCCACCAAGACAACGCCACACACATCT
>NW_027107556.1:78147-88152 GCF_000696795.3 Halyomorpha halys | reverse complement strand
ATGTAATTTAAGTTTCCTACCACTTTTCGTTTTTGCGAAACTCAGTTATTTGAACTAGGAAGAGCTCAAAAAGTGTACTACCGTTGAAAAATCGAAATATTTATATGTTTATAGCAATATTTCCCCTCACTATATATTTTGTATATAGCTGAGTGAATGATGGACAAACGGTTCAGAATCTGACTTATCATAGTCCGAGATAAGAGACTTATCCAGTAAGCATATTCGTGCCCACAGATGTTTATGTTTTAAAAACATCTTTATGTTATGTAAATAAATGTTAGCCATCGATGGAGGTCTCTCGACGGGATTAGATGAACTTTTAGGCATAGAGTTGAAAAACAAAATTAGAAATATTTTGTAAAGTCACAAAATAACTTATTTTAAATAATAATCATTTAATAAAAAAAAAATTAAAACGATATAATAAATTAGTAAAAATTTAAAGGCGAATTCATTTAATAAATAAATAAAACGTTCTACTTTTCGGCTAATAATAATACCTGCCTACTCACGAACAAAATTTTCAATCTAATTTGGAAGTTTGATTCATTAGTGGAATGTGCAACTGAAAATTAGCCGAAACGTAGAAAATTTTCTTTATTTATTAAACTTGCTTAAACAATTTCAAATAAATTTGCATTTACCTTAAATAAATTGTTCCAGTCATTCAACGATTTATTTTTTAAGTAAAAAACAAAAGATTTAGACGTTTTTGTTAGTACTTGCAAAATTCCTCTCCTGATTTTTAGGAAAATTTATTTCATTTATTTTTGAATTCATCATTTTCTTTTTAAATTAAAAGGCATTTCTTATTTATTTTGTTCACTATTTGATCATCGTAATTCAAATTTTGTATTTGAAAATAATTTTTAATTTTCAAATGAAGTTAAAATTTTTATTTCCTTTGAGGCAGTTTTATATTTTTAAATCTTTAAATATATTTAAAATTTGTAACTAACCCTGTGGTAGATAAGATAGTGAAAAGATGGAGGCGCAAGATCCCTGAAACGTCTTAGAAACAATTAATCCCTGTTATGTTTTAATTTTTCTCCTCGAGGCAGAAGACAAAAAGTATTTGTTTCTAGCATATTTTTTTATTATTATACAAAATGATTTATTTAAGAAAATAATAAGTATAATACTTCTAAGTAATCGTTCAATTGTTATACTTTATATTGGTCCTAAAGTGCCCACAATCGACCATGTAATATGTCCTTAAGCTGAGTTCTAAAATTTTTTTAACCTGAATTAGGCAGTTCTGTTTTCCTTTCACCGATGAGTCTTAGAATTTTTAAACATACTTTTTTCTTTAAAAATTAAATTATTTTACGTTAAGATGACTTATCTAACCGTTGTGATAAATACAAGAGGATGAATGTTACAATACTGTTGGTTGCTTCTAGATACTCTAGGTATACTCACAATAAGGACAAAGATGGCTGCATATAAGAACTTCATGTTGCTGCGTAGTTAATGAACAACTGAAGGATCCAAGGTGATGAGCTCCAATATTTATACCTCGCTCCCCGTCCCCCCTCTGACTCATCCCGGGGGCTTCTTCAAACATCATCATCATCTCTCTATGGCCATTCTGCACCTGCGTTGGCCAATATAAATATATCATTAATATCGACACGTATTTGTTAAACTGTTACACATTCAGCAATAACTTTTTTTTTTCTACTCGGCATTTCTTTCATTGGAGATGGACAGGGTTATCTTAGTGGCACAGTTAGGCAACTATGAAATTACTAGCTAAAACTATCACGTATACGAATTTTATTTATCAATGGTTCATTCATGAATTAGTATCGTATCCATGGCAACATTAGCTATTATTTTCAACTATAGCTAATTTTTGCCCATCTCTGTTGAAATCAACCAATTCAAACATACAAGAGCCGGAAAGAAAAGAAGGCAGATATTTCACCACAATTTTTTGAATGAAAACTATGTATAATTATTAGTCTGCCAAGTATAGGTAGGGGGAATAAAAAATGGTGGCTGTTTCAAAACATTAAAAAAAATTAATTTTTAATTCACTATATCTTTAAAACTACCAACAATACTAGAAAATCTAAGAGGACATTATTTAAAGTAGAGTAAATTTGCTAAAATATTAGACCTAACAGAGCAATTTACGTTCAATAGTTCCCGAGATATATCTTTTTAAAAAGCAACATTTCATAAATAATGCAGTGATAGATTAGTAGTAAATGCATTTATTTTGAAATATCTATATTTCAAAAACGATTCGACGTACAAATGTCTTATTAACACTCAAATTAAAGCTAGTTTAATATACTATTTTTAGATTCTGACATTTATCCTCGTAGGAGTTGTAGCTTTCATGATTTTTGCTAAAATAAATTTATTTATAGTTGTTCGGACAATAAGTTTGATATGTGAAAAAATATATCTCCGGCAACATTCGAATGACAGTTGTCTACCAGCACACAAATTAGAGCTAGTTAAGTTTACTATAAAATAGTTTATGACGATTAACTTTATAGAAATAGCAATTTTTAATGATATTGGAAAAAATAAATTCACAAAATGTTAAATTATGGTTCTTCGGATAAAATGTTTTATTTTTGAAAAATATATCTCTACATATATAACCATAAGACGTACGTATGTCTGCTAGCACTCAAAATGAAGGTAATTTAGCCTACTATAAATTAGTTTATGGCACGTATCTTTGTAAGAGAAGTATTTTTTTTAATATTTGAAATTTTGTACATAAAAATTTGTCCGGACAACTATAAATCAATTTATTTGTGCAAATTTTATGTAAACTACTACTCCTACAAAGATAAATATAAACTATTTTATAGTCCATTAAACTAGCTTTAATTTTAAGGCTAATAGACATCTTTACGTCAAATCGTTTTTGAGATATGGATTTCTCAAAAAAAGTTCGCTTACTACTGATCTTTTAGTTAATTTTTTTATGAAATGATGCTTATTAAAAAGCTAAATCTCGAGAGCTATTGGACGTAAATGATGTAATCTTAGGTTTTCTAGTGTTGTTGGTAGTTTTAAAGATACAGATCTCCGAATGAAATTTTTTTTTTTTGTTCATTAAAATCATTTAAAATTGGAGTGAAACAACTGACTTTTTCTACCGGGCTCTTGTACTCTTAGATCAGCGGAGGGAATAAAGGCTTGCTTATGCTCCAACATCTCTCTTTTCAATCTCTAAGTACCCTCAAAAATATTTTCTGTTATGACAGTGAGATCGTGACAGTTCATGTGATCTAATCTAACGTTAAAGTATATTTACACGGCGAAATTTGCAGTAACGACAGCAACTGTCGCTACAACTGTTATGGTAGAAGCTGTGTGACAGTTTCTGTTAACTATCATTTATAGTTGTGGTACAATAGTCAATTAATTATCAAGTCTGGTGTGATAAAGGTCAATACCTGTCCCAGTAATGCACCTACTGCCAGTTAAGGTCCCATTATTAATTTTAATTTTTTTTACTTAAACAATGTAAAAATTCTATTGGCGCCCAACGCCATAATCTTACTCTCCTAAACAAAAATGACGCTATGATGACTCCAATCTGTAAAACAATTCATTTAATTGCAAATGTGAAAAGAATAGAAGTTGTGTTCCAGAATAGTGAAGAGAATAGTTAAAACTTAACTGATAAAACTTATAAAATAAAACTTATAATAAAACTTATTTCCAATAATTTGAGATATCTATAATGAAAATCAATTAAGCAGTTTTCGAAAAGTTCATGCTTCTTTCTCTGTTCTGCTCACTCATTTCAATGTGAATATTGAGGATCCAAAAATACATTTATTATTCTAAAAATAAGGAGTAATTATAAAATTTAATTATCTTGGTTAATTTTTCAAGACAAGTTAATTAAAATTTAATATCTTTTAAACTAATGCATCACAAACACTACAGGCACACATAACATCTATTGAAGAATGGTGTAAAAACTGGAGAATCAAAATAAATCCTGAAAAATCCCACCAGATCACCTTTACTCTCCGTCGTAAACCTCTGCCCTCCTGTCCTACAGTATCCTTTCTAGATACACCACTAACGCCTGTTGAACAGATTCGATACTTAGGACTCCATCTTGAAAAGAGACTTACTTGGAATCCACACACAAGACTGAAACGACAAGAAACTGCTCGTAGATTCCGATTGCTACAACACTTACTTGACAAACGCTCTAAACTTCCCATTCATTACAAAAAATTAGTATACACTACAATAATCAGACCAATTTGGACGTATGGAATTGAGCTCTGGGGCTCCACCAAACCATCAAATTCTTCCCGCATCCAATCGTTACAATCCAAAATCCTACGTAAAATCCTTGATGCTCCTTATTACGTCACAAATAAACTCATTGATAAAGACCTTAACATCCCATTCGTTGCAGATTTGACCCAAAACAGATATGCGTCTTTTTATTCCAAACTCCTTAACCATCCTAACCCATTAATTCTTAATCTTTCATCCTTAACAATCCCTGATAATCCTCCGAGGCGTCTGAAAAGAAGATGGCCACGGGACCTTCTAGTTTAAATTAATGTTTGAAGTACCACCAATGGGTGGTTCCTTCCCAAGATTTTCAAGTGTATATGAAACATACTACATATTTACCTGTTGTATTATTTTGTACAGTTGTAAATTACAATAAATAAATAATAAAAAAAAAAAAAAATATATCTTTTAAGGCCAAGAGCGGCGTGCGCTACGGTGCCACAAGTCTATAACCAATTTAATATAGAGTGCATTCTAGAATTTAATTAGGACTATTTTTTTCTTATTTTTCAACATATTCAACGGCTACATTTTCATATTTATGTAATTGGACAAGGGTGCCTCGAATTTGTTTATCCCAAAAAGGGTGCCAACAAATTTTTTTTAGCCCAAAAAAGGTGCAGTTCAGAAGTTTGGAAACAGCTGCGATAATGACTTTGAAAGCAGTAATGAGAACCCCTTTGGAATGCTGTTTTCGACAATGACATTCTGGGCGTCTTATAGGAAATATAGTGATAACAGGTGTTAGGTAAAATTGTTTCTTTATTACAGAGATAGTTAAAAAACAGGGAAGGGTTTAAAGGATACCCACTGCAATCTTTGAAATATGCATTGGCTCATGAATAAAAGCAAAAATACCTCTACTATTTATTATTTGGTGATGACAAGGTATTAATACTAAAAGATGAATAATGAGGACGAGATCTTGAGGTAAGTTAAAGTAAAACTGAAGTTATGTGCTTGGAGAGGGAAGAGAACGCCTATTATCAACAATAGGGATACTGAGTATGGAAGGTCAGTTCTGTTGTCTGGTGTCCATGATATCAAGTGATAATAATAATTTTAAATGGCAAAAGCAGTGGGAATGCTTATTTCTCTAATAGGGAGCAGCAATATGTTAATATTAACAGAAAAATATATATACATATTGGGTTGTAAAATAAGTTCGTAGCGTTTTTCAATATAATCCTCTCTGTGTAAATAAAATCATGTTTACTTGGTCAATAATCTTTATATATTCTAAAAAAGGATTAGTTAATGTGCTTTTATGCATCAGTTTCAACTGAGATTCCTCATCTTTAAGTGGTATTTTGCTTGCTCAAAATAGAAGAGAAAAAAAAATTATTTTTCGTCGTTTAATGATTTTTTATTTTCGAAAGAAAAATCCGCTGCACAGACGGTTAACAAAAGAACCGTCCGTAAGTGATTTGTTTGGTGCAGAACCGGAAATTCTGACTTGGAAGACGCAAAGGGCTCGTGTTGTCCTTCAACTATTGATGATGACCAATTCAAGCATTGGTCACAGACAGCCCTCACTCTATAACATGGGAAATCGCAGAAACGCATATACTAAGCGTATATCTCATGCAAGTGTCTCATAATCGCAAAGGCATAATTTTCCATCACGATAACGCCCGTCCTTTGTCTTTGCGGACCCGGCAGAAATTATTGGGGTTTGCCTAGAATGTAATCCACCACCCACCCTATTCACCAGACCTTGCCCCAACAGATTTTCACTTATTTCGGGCACATCAAAACTCTCTTAACGGGAAACACTTAAACTCGCACGAGGATTGCAAAACGCACATAGAGGAATTCATTGCGGAAAACTGAGATGTTCTAGGAGGACGGAATTAAAAAATTACCTGAAAGATGGCAACATGTAATAGAGAAAAATGGATCATATATAATTGATTAAAAAAAAATTACAAGAATCGGAAGTTTTGAATCGTAAGGTTTTAAGGATCAAAGACATAGGTCCAAAGAAGAACACTTTAAGCACTGGTATCGAGATGGTTCTAACTACAATTTAAGATGCCAGGTACTCTATACCACAAGGTCTCGACAAAGCGTGTTCATGCAGGTTGGCTAGCTGGAATGGACTGGATGAATCATATGAGTACGAGCCTGGAAGGATGGAAACTTCGTTCTGCTGGGTAGGAGTCTGGTGTCGCAAAGGGGCATGCAAGTCCTGACGGGTACGATACGTAGGTCTTCGCAACAAGGTAACTTCGTTCTGCAGGGTTCAAACCTGGTGTCGGGAAGGAGAACGTAAAGCCTGACGGTCTCCTGTCGTAGGTCGTTATGATGGGAATAACGGTGGCAGGAAATAGGAGGTGCTCATCAGAAACTAGCGTGGAATGAAACACATCAGATCAACAAAAAAAACATGTGAAAGTATACTGATTATAAATGAGTCTATTTACTATTTTCCGAGAGGTACCGATGCAATGGTAGCCGTGGGGTAATCAAGCTGTTAAGAATGCAAAGGTCGGTGAGAGGCACGGCCTGTAAGATATCACTGTAGTATGAATCAGCATATTATTTGGTTTATTGAAATAATATATTTACAGTTTTGATAATATATACAATTATCATAATATTTACAGTTATGATAATATTTATTTGGTTGTCGCATTAGAACATTAAACTATTTACAATTCAATGAATAAATAAACATTACACAAGACTTGAACAGACAGGGGTGGCGCTCACTGGCAGAAAGTGATGGAGGTGCTGGTCCATCGACTAGCTCATAGGTAGCACCGGACTTTAGGGGGGGGGGAGCCGGGAAGGATAACAAGAATCAAAAGGGTCTGAAAAATCGCCCGAAGAGAAAAACCCATGCTCTCTCATCCACTTTCCGCAATTTTATTTATTCACTGGCGATAATGGATCCATAAATAAGATAAATATAATGACATAAAGATTAATCCAAAAATTCAAAAAGACTCGTATTCAGTTTTTTGACTAGTAAACAAATCAGAAATGTAAATAGACTTATTCAGATTTATTTTCAGTTTTCGAATTCGCCATGCTATTGACAGATTTCTTTAGAATACATTTTCGCCTCGCGGGAAACTCCGTTAATAGTAATGGAAAATTTCAACAAAGGTTGTTTACGAAAATGGTTCCACCGCAAACAGTGTCATCTGTAGTCCAGGTTCCCGTGATTCATATGGCACACTAATCCTCTGATCGATAAAATGAGAAATAGGATTGTTTAAAATAAAATTGAGCAGTTTATAACCCAGGAAGTGACATCCATGTTGAGAAATGGTGTCCAAAATTTCAAAATGGTAGATGCCAGATAGAATAAAATTGTATTACATTAAATTATAAACAAGTTTTTTTTCAACATATTCTTAATTTCATGCATAATTTAAAGATCATCTCAGGCTTCCTTCCCCCACCACTACCTTCTCCGTTACGCTACACTTTTGCCTGCATGACTCTCAGCATCTATAATCCTCTTACCCCCACCACCTCACTCTTACCCATCCCCACCACTACCTTCTCCGTTACGGGACACTTTTGCCTGCATGACTCTCAGCATCTATAATCCTCTTACCCTCACTACTACACTACTAATTACCTCCCCCCACAATCTACTTCCGTTACGGGACACTTTTTCTAACATGGCATCCCGCAAAATGATTTATAAGACGTTGTCACGTCAAAAAATTTTTTGTATTATTTATTAATTTTTAGTTCTACTATTAACTTATTTTATAATATTGATAGTAGTAAATATTATTATTGTTTAGAAAAATAAAAATTATATAGTTGCACCTCGGCATACCGAACCACGTTAATATAGGATAGTGTTCTATAGTGTGGCCTAAATCTCAATTATATTATAGTGGTCTAAAATCGGGATATATAATTATATTTGGGGTCCGCGGAGTGATGATTGGGATACTTTGCTACTGACTCCAAGGCCCTGGATTCGAATCCGGTTGTGGCAGATAATTATTTATTCATAACTGTACCCATGAGTCAATCCTGTGGGTTAAGGAACACTCCGGGGTCCACCTAAGCTCATAAATTGAAAAAAAAAACTGGTAGTAGCGTGATCATAAACATATCACTTCCTTCCACGACCGTTGTACAGTACAATCGTATTCAATGGCCTCCAGCGGCACAGCTTTTCATTTTCGTTAGTTTTTAAATTTAAATAAAAAAATTATAATAAGTTCAGTTTTTGCAATAAACTGGAAAAGAGAAATATAACATTAATGAGAGATTAAAACAGAAACAGGATAAACAAAAGAGAAATAAAAAATACAACGATGTAATTACTAGTTAGTGATAATAGTTTAGTTATATTTAGGTAAACCAAAAAATAAATAAAGGAAAAGTTTATTAATATTATACCTAATAATAGATTGATCAATATATGCTGTGTCATGTACAAACCCAAGATATTTGGGCAGTACTGTTTGTTAAAAATAGAGCATTTTTTTCCTCTCTTATTGCTAAACAAGAGAATCAAAAAAGGATTAGAATGCTCTAAATAAATTGTATCATTTTAAAATATATAACATTTCAAGGTAATCTGAAATAGAACTCACCATAGACGAGGTTGAGAGAGAAACACCGGGATCTTGCAGTCCAGAAGTAGGGGAAAGAGCTCGGTTCGGAGTTCCCCAAGCTGAATGTAACTATTGTAAATAGGAATAATTGTGTTCAATATGTTATTTTACTATGAGTTTAATTTTTTATTTTTTTTTCTCTTCTATTTCTTAGTTTGGTATCATTTAATTTATATATTGTAAATATGGTGTCAATGAGCTCTATGATCCATGTGAACATTGCCTAAAAATATGAAGAATATGATATTACACAATAAAACAACTAAAAAGATATAAAACTAGCAAGTGCATCCATTGGTGAATAAAAAAAACTATCAATACATGTTGCAACTCGGAAAGGCCGTCCAGAACATCCGCCTTCAAAGATGACCTTTAGAGCAAATATTGCATTACTAATAAACAACATCCGAATCGACAAGCAAACCTCTGCGATCCAATTCTAAACCCATATTTTCACTTCCACTTATAAAAAAAAAATAATATCATGTTATAGACAATGGAAGTAATATTTTACTAGTTGGGAAGACTAAAACAAAATTTAAACCACAACAGATGGAGAGAGATTGGCATCAAGGACAAGGAAGAGGGGAGTATACGGATATTAAAGAGCTAATGGGATCTTTCACTGATTCGAATCAAATTTTCCGTTCAAGCAAGGATTCGAATAAATCATAAACAAGCGTTTGGAGGACTACAGTATAAAAAAAAAAAAAAATGTATATATATCGGACTGTATCAAGACGTTTAGTTCCTTTTACATTTGTACCAAGCATTTCTCCTTTGCCACACCTCATCAGGTAAGATCTGTGCAATAAAGAGGTCCTTATTAAGATTTTTATGAGAAAATAATTGGAAATAACAAGTGAGTATTGTAATAATACATAGTAAGAATATAGTGAATATTGTAATAATACATAGTAATACTATAGTAAGTATTGTAATAATTTAGTTATTATTGTAATAATATAGTGAGTATTGTAGTAATATATTGTGAGTATAGTAATAATATATAGTGAGTATAGTAATAATATAGTGACTATTGTAATAATATAGTGAGTATAGTAATAATGCAGTGAGTATTGTAATAATATAGTAAGTATTGTAATAA
>NW_027107556.1:68679-76177 GCF_000696795.3 Halyomorpha halys | reverse complement strand
AATAATATAGTGAGTATTGTAATAATACATAGTAATAATATAGTGAGTATTGTAATAATAAATTATATTAATAATATAGTGAGTATAGTAATAATGTAGTGAGTATTGTAATAATATAGTAAGTATTGTAGTAATATATTGTGAGTATAGTAATAATATATAGTGAGTATTGTAATAATATAGTTAGTATAGTAATAATAAAGTGAGTATTGTAATAATATAGTTAGTATTGTAATAATATAGTGAGTATTGTAATAATATATAGTAATAATATAGTGAGTATAGTAATAATATAGTGAGTATAGTAATAATGCAGTGAGTATTGTATTAATATAGTAAGTATTGTAATAATATAGTGAGTATTGTAATAATATAGTAAGTATTGTAGTAATATATTGTGAGTATAGTAATAATATATAGTGAGTATAGTAATAATATACTGTAGTATTTTAATAAATACGTATAAATATAGCATTTCCAAGAGGGGTCCTTAATCTTGTGGTTGCCTAATGTTGGATCGTATTTTGTCAGTCTTCACAGGAAAGATTATTTAGAAAAACAACTTTATTAAATCAAAACATTTTTATTCAAAATATTTACGGTAATTTTCTATACATTTTTCCCAACCTGTTAACAACTTTTCATCCTATAAATTTTACCTTCAAGGAGGCTATCCCGATTTCTGAACAGATGGATGAATCTGTTAGAGGTAAGGCTTGTGAATAAGGTGGGTGTGGAACGACATAACAGTTTCTTCAAGTTTTAGTTTCCACTGACCGACGTCTGTACAATCAAATTTTTATCACAGGTGATTATCCTTTTGAAAAAGGCTTGTTTTTTGCCTATTAAGCAGTGAAAGGATGCCTTAATGAGATGGATCATTTCACTTATCAAGTTCATGAGGCCACGGATCTACCTCCTTTACTTTACCAATGGTCTTCAAGTGTCGAGAATCTGTTAATAAACTTGTATTCAGTTGTACTGCAAGTCCTCTAACGGTTTTGGCAGGGTTTCATTCCACCATAAGTGCATCGTCGTCAATTGCAGGTTGAGGTGTTCCTTTGGTGGAGGTGTTTCCGTAATCCCTTCCCGGAAGGCCGTGGTAATGTTTCATACAGCTTGGGCTGCCGAGTGCCCAAGTTTAAACCCAGCCTGTTTCCATGGTCATATTTGATGACAAACTAAAGATAATTCCATTTTGAATTTCAGAAATAATAAAAAAATGGCTCAGTTATATCAGGTCATTTCATATAACTTGCACCAGGAGAGTCAGGAAGATTTATTAGGTCCTTTCATATAATCTTCACCAGGAGAGTCAGGAAGCGTTGTTAATTGTCACATTTTCTGAAATAAATGAATCACTGTTATAAAAGAGTTTTCATTTCTGAAATTAAGATATAACTGTTATCAAATAATTTTATGTATAAACAAATATTATTCGAAAAAAAATATTTAACAGCTTTAAGAACATAATTGTCACATTAAATATTAGTGATGATACCCTAGTAGGTCACTTAAGGAAATGAATATCAATAGTTGGCAAGCACCAACGAAAAAAGACCCTATGATGATCTTTCGGTGGAATAAATGATAAATCGTTTTGACTAATCTGAACCTAATATTGCGTAGGGAGGGCCCAAGCATAAGTTGAAGACTGAAGGAGAGAAGCTTAGCAGTGCTTTAGGTTAGGCATGAAAAAGAAAGAAACTGTCAAATCAATCAAACTGTGATAAGTATTCCATGATGATGGGTAACATTAGAATTAGGTTTGATCCTTAGAGGAAGGAGTAAGCTGGCATGAAAAGTGAAGCCAAAGAGGCGGGCCTCACGATAGACCCATGCAGAACAGTAGATGAGCTTATTACGGTTCCCATGGTGAAATAAAAACACTGGCGATATCTGCGTAGAAAAGGGGTATTACGGTTGTCATGGTGAAAAACAAAAACACGAGCGGTATGTTCAGACGAGTGGGTTTTGTTTTTGCGAAGGCGACAGTTTGATTTTGAAAACGTGTGTTCAGACGAGTGGGTTTTGGTTTTGTGAAGGTGACAGTTTGATTTTAGAACGTTACAATTGTTCAATGTGAAGTGATAATAGTTTAAAGGCCCTCTGTCTTTACTTTTTGAACCGAAATAGCACCATATGAGAAATGTCATCATATGTGTTTTTGTTTTTTCCAAAATTATGGTGTTCTACTTCAATGGACAGTCATTAACACTAGAAATGGGGATATAGTGCAGTGACGTTTCTTCAGCACATCCTGGGTAAGAGAGTTGTAGCAGGTGTCATCCTAAAACTTCTGGGGAAGGTGAGACTGAAAGGAAATATCGGACAACCTTATGTTCTGTCAGGAGTGCACCCAAGGACTACGTGGGGTTCGAACTAAATTTTATTTTGTTTTTATTTTATATTCACTTTTATACTCTTCTGGATAATAATGTAAATATAGTTATTAAGGTTAAGCTTTTAAGTTAAGGTTAAGTTAACCTATAAGTTTTAATTGTTTTATTAATTGATAAGAATTCTTTTTTTTCCTTTTTCATTCTGTGTACATATATTTCTTATTATTATTAAACTTTTGTACACATAGTTCTGCTGTTCTTTCTCTGCTTTCAACTTGTTAATTTACTTATGTTTATTTTTGTTGTTCACGGAATATTATGATAATTCAACAGGTGGGTAGGTAACACTCCTAGGTTTTCTGTTATCTACATGTAAAGGTATTCGCCAGTCGTCATAGTACAACAATTGCTTATATTGGGGTATATTTTATTTATATAGCGGGCATAATGCTTCGGGGTTTTCGTTATTTCCAAGAAAAATAACGTGGCACCTAGGGAATAATTTATTCTTTATTGTTTTGTCTTTTTTTCCTGTTGCGATTTTATATTTTTTCCTTTAACTCACCCCCTTCTCCGCTGAGCGTGGGCAAGTATAAACGATAAACATATAACTAAGGATAAGTCAAAATTTGTGGTTATAAGCTGTACCAACCAATCACTCGCTCTATTCTATTTCACTTTAGATTAAAATGACGGACATTCCTGTTAAACCTCAAAGTAAACTTAACACTAAGGGCGTGGCCTTTTTGTATTAAATTTTGCTTTGAAGGAGAGTAGTCTTATGTCTCCTGGTTTAATCCTTGCGATATCTTGATTCTGTCGGGGGTTTGGAAACTCACTTTTTTTAATAACTTTTACTAAAGTTCCAGTAAGAATTTGAAAGTTGAAATTGGGATTCGCCACTTCTCAAAGAAATACCTTTTCTTTTGATACCGGATGTATCTACGATAAACGACATTATAGTACTTTCTTTTTCGAAAAGAGGTCAATAATTGATGAAATAAATATCTCCAAACCAGCAACTGAGTGAGGCGTCCTATGGGTGTTTGTCTCAGAACCTACCCGACCTTCTCCCTTATTGTCGTTACATGATATGATTAAAATTTAATTTAATAATAAACATTTCATGTTAAGTAAATAATTGGTAAGAGTTTCGCCTTCGATTGTAACTACAAGCTAGAACAAAGGCTATCCGGATGCGACATTAGATGTGTGATACATCAATCAAACAAACATTTTGTTATGGCTGCCACATCAGTTCATCAGTTGTTGATTCAGCCGGTTTTGTGCATTTACTCAACATGAGCTCATTGGATATTTTGTTGAATAGCTTTTTAATGCTCAGATGATTCCTTCCATTCTATCAATTTTACGTCTCACGACAAGTGAATCATAATTGATTGATCTGTCAAACTATCTTTAAACTTGTGATGCCAGAATAAATTCTTCAATTCAATTCTTATACTGCTCTTCATACTCATTCAGTTTAATGTTGTCAATTAAACCAATAATCCAAATCTAAATCAGAATTTATAACGAGCTTTGGATAGTTAAAGACAGGATAATTTTATTCGCGAAATACATAAAAAAGTTTAAAAAAATGAGAGAAAACGAAAAAAAAAATACTGCAATGAGGTGAGAACGGATAAAATATTGAAATTAAATGAAAAATAGTTTATTATTCTGGGACTTACTCCCTTTACAAAAATTATAAGGTAATTTTATAACATTTATTGACCAAAAACAGTGTGGCCACACTTAATTATAACTTATACTAAAATTGTATATAAATAATTTTAGATACAGAGATAAAAAAATAATAAAAACCAACTGACTAAATACATAAAAAACAAAACAAAAAGGTAGTTAACACCTGTACTATTATAATATCGGATCAGATTGTTGAAGTAAAAGGTAATTAAATATAAGGGTTTTAAACGAGGGAAGGGTAGGTACATGACGTATGTTAGAGGGAATGGAGTTCCAGAGGTATGCAGCTTGGGTAAAAAATGATTTATTAAACGTAGCAGTTTGGTGAGGTTGTTATTAGATGTGAGATAAACCGGACCTGGTAGTACGGGATGGGATTGAGAATTTGAATTTCAGGTTTTTTAGGATGTAGCGAGAGAGAGCAAGCGGTGCGATCACAACTCACCAGAGCGCTTATCAGCTTACTGGTCCGTCCGCTTCATCTCGGCAACTAGTAAGCTGGCTCCTATCATGACAGTTCTAGTCCGTCCGCTTCATCTTGGCAACTAGAACTGTTACTCTGCCTCAGACTCTCTTACCCAGACCTCCTCTACCTGCGTCAGTGTCCAGGGCTCATCCTCTGGCACGGCCGTTCCTATCTTATAATGAATACGCCTTGTCGTGGGCCTTCTGAAAAGTAGATATCAGGCTGGAGAAATCGCCTAAGACAAGATACAACCCCGACAAGGATATAGGAGGGGTACAGAGTACTAATTGAATCTAGGAATAAAAAGGAAGCTTGGAAATACTGGGATCGGAAGGTTGGATAGAGCCACTTCTACTAGATTACATGCGTATCTCTACTGATACCGAAAATAAATCGTACTGCGCACTTCATAAGAACTTTAAGTTTAGACTCGAGATTTCTCGAGAGTCCACCAGCCATAGTCAAAGTGGAGGAAAACAAGAGAGGAAACTAAGAGTTGATGGGTTTTAACTGGAAGGAGATAACGGATTCTATTGGATTGCTTTAAGGTAGCTATGGTTCGACCGGAAATTTGGCCAATGTGTGGTTTCCAGGATAAAGTTTGACCAAAATCATATTAATAAATATTGTTTAGGATAAGGTTGGGGGGTCCTGGGATTGAGTTAAGGAGAGAGATGTTGTGTAATGACTTTAAAGATGGATGTTAGAAATTTCGCTGAATAAAGCTTCTTCCATTCATCCAAGATTATAGGGCAGATATTGGTGAAATTCCACATTGATCCAAGATTATAGGGTAGATATTGGTGAAACTTAACATTTACAAACAAAAAACTAATGCAAGTACAGACGCATTATGAGTCTGATCACTTAGTCCGCTATGAGGCTAATAATCTGTAGGTGTTCAAGAATCGAATTTCATTAATGCAGTCTTTTGCTTAAAAAACATATATTCTGTTGAGGTATAATAACCATTAAGCGCATAATTAGTAACCATTAAGCGCATAACTAGTAACCATTAAGCGCATGACTAGTAACCATTAAGCGCATAACTAGTAACCATTAAGACATAACTAGTAACCATTAAGCGCATAACTAGTAACCATTATAACTAGTAACCATTAAGACATAACTAGTAACCATTAAGACATGACTAGTAACCATTAAGACATGACTAGTAACCATTAAGCGCATAACTAGTAACCATTAAGCGCATAACTAGTAACCATTAAGACATAACTAGTAACCATTAAGCGCATGACTAGTAACCATTAAGACATGACTAGTAATAAGCGCATAACTAGTAACCATTAAGCGCATGACTAGTAACCATTAAGACATAACTTAATAAACATCAAGACTTTCAGCTACCGCCACATTTTGATTATAACAGAGGTTCCCAATCTTTTTCGATTCGTGGCTCCCTAAATAATTGGACTTTCTTGTTTCCTTTTTAAAAGCGATTACCCCTTTAACAGTGAAACATTAAAAACAGATACTTACTATTTTTCTTGAGATAATATAAAATATCTAACTTCTGTTTCGGTTATATCCATATTGAGACTGGAAAACCACCCCCAAAGACTTGAAAGCTGCTAATTTTTTGGAATTTTGTCAGCTTACACGATTGTTGATGCAAAATTCGAGAAATGAAAATTCCAAGAAAATTGCCGAATTGTTTAATTAAATATTGTGGAACCGCGGCGCTCACTTTGGCAATGTTTGGATTATAAATTAATGTACTCGTATGATCAAGTAACTGCTGAAAGTTGTTAGATCGCAATAATACCCCTTACTAGGTACCTTTACATTTCAAATATTGCTAAGTGAAAGTGAAATGGACTTAGCAACTTTAGAAAGGATTATTCGAGCATTTTCCTTCATATTACATCAACCTCTATGGCTTTGTATGTTAGATATTATTTGACTGGCTCACTACAGAACATAGGAAACCTTAGTATTCAATGAAGAAAATGAAAAATAATTATGCCGCCTAAAATATTATGTGAGGAGAAATATGTATAATTAGTAGTCTAAATTGATGAGTATGCAAAGCATGTGTAGGGGGAATAATGATGATTATCATAATGATTTAAAGCGTTAAAAAAAATTAATTTTTCATTCGAAGCTCTATTTCTTTGAAAATACAAACTACATCAGATAACCTAATAGACCATCTTTTAAATTAGAATAAATGTTCTAAAATATGAGCCCTAATAGAGCTATTTACTTTCTATAATTCCCGAGATTTAGCTTTTTAAAAAACAACTTTTCGTAAAAAATGCACTGAAAGAACAGAAGTTAGTGAATTTATTTTGAGAAATCTATATTTAAAAAACCTTTCGACGTACAAATGTCTGTTATAGCACTGAAATCTATTTTAATTTACCATAAAGTATATTACGATGTTTATATTCGTAGGATTTAAAGTTTTCATGACAAAATAGATTAAAAAAAAGTCGATTTTTGGTTGTTCGGACTAAGATTTTTGATTTATCAAACAATATATCTCAGAAACCATGAGACGTACAGATGTCTGCCAGAACCCACATTAAAGTTAATTTATTTTACTATAAATTAATTCATTACGTTCATCTTCGTGGTACAAGTAGATTTAGAAATAAATTCACGAAATGCTGATTTCTAGTTGTTCCTACTGTTTGGATTAATGAAAAACAATATCACAGGACGCACAAATGTCTGCCAGCACTCAAAATAAAGGTAATTTAACTTAATATACCGCAGTTTATGACAAATATCTTTGTTGGGGTAGTAGTTTTTATCATATTTGCTTATGAATATGAAATTTTATCAATTTATTATGTCAAATATCATTAAAACTACTACTGCTACGAAGATAAACGTTATTAAATACTTTATAGAACATTAAAGTAGCTTTGATTTTAGTGCTATAACAGACATTTGTACGTCGAATTGTTTTTGAGATATAGATTTCTCAAAATAAATTCACTAACTGAATAAT
>NW_027107556.1:65200-68064 GCF_000696795.3 Halyomorpha halys | reverse complement strand
TCTCTCTGTACCCCCTCCACTCTCTCGGTACCCCCTCCACTCTCTCGGACCACCTCCACTCTTTCAGTACCCTCTCCACTCTCTCTGTACCCCCTACACTCTCTCGGTATCCCCTCCACTCTCTCGGTACCCCCTACACTCTCTCGGTATCCCCTCCACTCTCTCGGTACCCTCTCCACTCTCTCGGTACCCCCTCCACTCTCTCGGTACCCCCTCCACTCTCTCATAATATAACATCATAATAATAACACATTCACTAAGCTCGCTAAAAGCTATAGATTATATGTAGCCGGAACACCTCAAAATTTCTAACCCCCATTCCCATCTAACCACCCTAACAAATCTGGACAAACAAGTATGTCAGTGCAATTTATGTGGGTTCCAAGTAGGGATGGACTATCGATATCGATATTTGGTCTCCGATATCCGATATTTTAATATTGATATTAAGTAACCGATAATATCGCAATATCCTATTTTCCTTCGATAATATCGGAATATTGGTTTCTAAAAAAAAAGTCACCTCAAAAAAATAAGTGTAAATAAAAGAAATATTGATAATATGCATTCCGATGTATTGTTTTCAATGATTTAAGTCCATTCGATCTTTGATAATCAGCAACAGTTTTTAATATTATTTTATTGAGATATCGATGTTTTGTTTCAATAATTAAATATCCATATCGATATTTGACATTCTTATTAATATCGATATCTAAGGTTAGCATATTATTTTATCGAAATATCGATATTTTGTTTAAAAAGACTGAGAATGTTTAAAAAGAAATATCGGTATTTTGTTTCTGAAATTAAATATCCAAATCGATATTTGACATTCTTATTAATATAGATATTAAAGTTTAGCATATTATTTTTATCGAAATATCGATATTTTGTTATAGAAATATTGATATTTTGTTGTAGATAATTCTTTTTTTTAAATTTATTTATTGATATTTACAACTGTACATAAAATACATCAAGTAAATTTGAGGAAATCATAATGGTATGGTACGAGCATGTAGAGAAACTTCCCATTGGTAGCACTCTAAAAACATTTTTACAAAAATCTTCTTTTCAGATGCCTCAGAGGATTGTCCGGAATAAAAGAGGAAGCAAGATTAGATATTAATGGGTTTGAGTGGTTAAGGAGTTTGTAATGGAGGGATTGATATCTGGTTCGGGCTAGATCGGTTACAAATGGAACATTAAGGTCTTTGTGGATGATTTTATTTGTGACAAAGTAGGGAGCATTTAGGATTTTACTAAGGAGTTTGGATTGTAAGTATTGGATACGAGAGGAATTCGAAGGTTTAGTGGAGCCCCAGAGCTCAACGCCGGATGTCTAGATAGGCCTTATAATTGTCATGTAAATCAGTCTATTGTAATGAATTGGAACCTTTTGTCTATTAAGTGCTGTAATAGTCGAAATCGACGTGCAGTTTCCTGTCTTTTCAGTCTTGTATGAGGATTCCAGGTTAGTCGTATGTCCAATTTATAAATTACTTCATTTTGTAAAAGCATATTGTCATTTTTATATATTAATAATGTCTGTACCTAACACTTAACAATGTCAATAGAATGATTAATAAACGAAACCAAAACAATGCACGAACCTATCTCAAGTAGACATGTACCGACCGCTTCTCGGTCACAGCCGCATGGACTAGGCCTATAAATAAGGGACTCTAAAACCCTCTCATCGATCTTTGATCCACTCCTTACCTGGGTCTAGTCATGGCACTGGTGGCGTACACACTGCAGTTCATTGCCAATCTATTCTCACATATTGATGAATTGGGATAAAGGTGTCAGGATTTGGAATAAAGGTTTTAGAAAGGTATTGTCCGAATATTTGCGATTTTTCTTCGTCAGTTCTGGTCCAGCTTTGGGATTCGGTGAAAAGAGGATAGTTAAAGTCTTCAAAATTCAGTAACATTTTAGTCGTCCGCCATAATGATTTGTTAGTAGTTGTAAGATTCTCAGTTATGCTGATTAAATTTTGAATTTTGTGTTTTCTAATTTCTACTTATAGATAATAAAAAATATTTTATATAACATTTCAAAACGAAATGTCCACATATTGTTTCTATGATATAATATTCATTTCGATATTAAACATTCTTATGAATATCGATTTCGAAAGTTAGAAGCAATATTCCGATATTATTTTATCGAAATATCAATATTTTGTTAAAAAGACTGGAAATGGAAATTTTAAAAAAGAAATATCAATATTTTGTTTCAATAATTAAATATCCACATCGATATTTGATATTCTTATTAATATCGATATTTTGTTGAAAAGACTATGAACGTTTAAAAAAAAAAACAACGTTTCAGTAATTAAATATCCATATCGATATTAAAAGCTAGGATATTTCGTAATTATTTTATAGAAATATCGATATTTTGTTATTTAAAAATATTTTATATAATATTTCAAAACAGAATTTCCAAATATTGTTTCTATAATTTTATATCCGTATCAATATTTGACTTTGTTATTAATATCGATTTCATAGGTTAGCAACAATATTCCGATATTATTATATCGATATTTTGTTTAAACAGACAAGAAAATTGTATACACAATTTAAAAGTGGAATATAGATATTTTATTTTGATAATTACATATTTATTTCGATATTTTGTATTGTTCTAATATCGATATGGAATAATAGCAACAATATTCCGATATTATTTTATGGAAATATCGATATTTGGTTTAAAATATCTATAATATTATTTAGAACTTTTAAAACAGGAATATCGATATTTTATTTTGATAATTACACATTTATTTTAATGTTTTCCATTGTTGGTAATATCGCGATCAAATATTTGCAAAAATAGTCCGATAT
>NW_027107556.1:46028-64182 GCF_000696795.3 Halyomorpha halys | reverse complement strand
TTAGCAACATTGTTCCGATATTATTTTATCGAAATATCGATATTGCTATTTTAAAATTTCTATATAATATTATAGTAATTAAAAAAAATATATCGATATTTCGATAAAATTATATCGGAATAAGTATGTAATTATCAAAATAAAATATCGATATTCCTATTTTAAAATTTCTATTCAATTTTCTTGTCTGTTTAAACAAAATATCGATATTTCCATAAAATAATATCGGACTATTGTTGCTAATATTCCATATCTATATTACAACAATACAAAATATCGAAATAGACATGTAATTACGTAAAGTATCGATATTCCTATTTTAAAATTTTTATTCAATTTTCTCTTTTTAATAAACAAAATATATCCATAAGAATCAAACGGCGTTGATGACCAAGGAAGTTTTACGCCGCTAAACAAAATAGAACGAACGAACAAATAGCCGAAATAATTCAAAGGAATAGAGCAAGTGCCTGGATACCAGCGTTTATTACTCCCTTTGTTTACTAAACATTTGTACAAGTCTTGGATTTGCGGCAAGTGGCAAACATACAGCATGTTTATCATATCTATTATAAGCACATTAACATATCTAGCATAGGGCTTTAGCGAGTGATCGCCTAATACAGCTCTTCAGATTAACTTACGCGAAGAACAACAGCTTAATCCGCCCCCCCGCTGAAGAAGGTTTCCATAGCGATATGGGGAAAGTTGCCATGGGAACCAGTAGGTTTGTTCAATTTGAACTAACTAGTTAATTGGATAACTATAAAGCTTAGTGTAGTGAGATCCTTGCAGCTCCGAGGCCTAACTGTCGAAATGAGGGCTTCTTTTCAGCTCATGACTGCCCACAGGGCCCATGGTATGCTTCAACTGAATTCTCTTTAAGAAATCTTTTTAATTTTAGCCTACTGTGGTAACACTGTTACTAACAGTAGTGGAACTCCAATAATATTTAATAAAAATTATAATTTAATAATATTTAGTCAATTATATAATTAAATTGCGTCTCTCACAACTACATAACATATATATTAAATATCATTGGAGGTTCCACTACTGTTAGTAACAGTGTTATCACATCTCCCTCCTTTTATGTATAAGAAAAACTATCAAAATAGATATAAAATAAAATAAACTTTTAAATACCAGTTTAACTATTAAAGTTCACTCTTCCATTAATCTCCTAGGTTTAATAATTGTTCTTCCATAGCTAGAGGTTACCTCAGATTATATAAAAGATTGAAGCCTTGTAAAATTTATTAACCATAAATACAACACTTTTGATAATATTTTGTTGAGTTAAATATGATTAAATGATACTTTCCTATAAACATAAATATCATGTGTTAAATAACAATACAATGATGTGGTTTTGAAGATTGTGTCTTTTAGTATGTTTGTGTGTGTATGGATGATATTTTCATTTTTTTAATTTTTATTTATGGAGCTTTATTTATTTTCTAAGTTCGTTCAGGAAACTGTCGACGATTCTCAAGAATCAGAATTACATCGATTGCATGGGGGTAAGAATTTGATCAAGTGGTCGGTTTTTCTTAGATGAAAGAATGTGACGTCTGTTATTATAATGTTACATTACCTTGATGATGCAATAGAAAAATTCTATTGTGAAATCTGTTCTTGGAAAGAATTTAAAGTTTGAACAGTCGTCTCTTTTGTCCGACATGATGGAGTTCGTCATTGCAAGAAACGTTCTTGTCTCACCAATAGAGACAAAAAGTTCTAAATGTGTATTATTTAATTCATTATTACTTCTATCATTTTTTAAATTCTCTACCGGTGTTTGTAATGTTTACAGTTCCATTTTAAGTATAACATGCCCACTGGAAGTCGAAAAATAAAACATGAACTAATATAAAATGGACAAACTATCAAAAAGTTCAACAAAAGTAAAAATTAGGGTGAATAACCTAGATGTTATGGGACTAGATGTACCACAATATATGACATTAGAAATAATCCTGAAAACATTAAGTGGTTTATGTATGCTCTCACCATCAAAGGTAATGAATGGGAGGAGAGTTCTGAATGGTGGTAAATACCCATACATAGAAAATATTATGTAAAATTGGCTCCTTCAAAAGATTAGTAACAATATGTATTTATACATCTGTCCTAATAAATATATACATACATATTGTATGTCCTATTGTTGCACATTTTTATGCAACCTTCAGTAATAGCACATACTCCAGTTGCAAATGTATTATATTTAAATATAAATTATATTATATAGAATATAAATAAAAAAATATAAATAGTATTATATAGAAATATAAATGGATTATAGAGACCGAACTGTATATGAATATATTAGTTATAACAGAGAAATATTAGTTAAATTTAATATATTGTTCTAATTCAAAAAGCAGCATCAATGAAGATGTATGATAGTGAATATATTTTAAGTAGTAATTTTTCTTTTCAGAAGGACCGACCGAAACTATACATAATTTGGTTTTTAGAAGCGAGCCAGAAGAAAAGAAGTTTCCAATATACCAAAGCAAGTTTTCAAAGCAGGTAGTGGAATTATTTCTAAATTTTTGAGTTTTCAATATATAAATCTATTATGAATATCAATTTGATTATACTTATAAAATACTGTCTTCCTATAAAACAATACTAGTACTTGGCTGCTGTTTAACATCTACCAATATTGAACGTGTTGTGCAGAAGCCACAATTTAGTACTATAAAAATTTTTAGAGGGAGGGGTCACATTTTCACAGGATTATGAATTTTCAAGGGCACTACAATTTTACAGGGTTTGAATTTCAGAAACTTTAACCAAGAAACAAGGAAAAAACTAGCTAGTCTATTAACATTAACATAAAACATAGTGCATTTTATATTTAATAAGTGTAGAGGACAATCAGAGTTCTTAGATGGTATGCTACATCGCCCTTGGGTGGGGTTGCTATGGTATGCTACATCGCCCTTGGGAGGGGTTGCTATGGTATACTAAATTGCCCTCGGGAGGGGTTGGGAACTTAATTGATTAATTTTTAGTTATTAATAAAGCAACTTCCCTATACAAACGGAAAATAATGTGAATCCATGAATTTGAAAATCTTGGAAAATGAAAGCTCCTTCTAAGATATAATCGATAAAGCTACTATTTCATTCCTTTGTAAAATATGTCTGCCTATATGTGTCACAAAGGTAGGATAAAGAATTTGCCATGGAGATGGAGTTGTGCCAATTCCAGAATATTCCAACCCTATGATCAGGCATTATGCAACAAGATAAAAAATATTGCATACATAATTGAAACAAAAAAACTGAAATGGTTTGGCCACTTGCAAAGTATTTTGGTCAAAAATAATTGTCCACTATGATTTTTAAAAAATAGAGGATGACTCTAACAGATATGGTTTCAGGACGTGACGGAGTGCTTGGCTAGGAGAATGAGACTTGCAAAACCAGATATATGGCTAAACATTTTAGAAACAATAAACAATTAAGAATAAAATAGTTTATTAAAGTATAAAATTTCATTATAAAATAGTTTATTAAAAGAGATAACAGTGCAACACTAAATTTGAGATGTGAATGAAATACAATTAAAATATAAAATAATGAATTATCTTTTTTAATATAACAACATTTTTTGAATTGAGAAGAGGAAGTTCATGATGGAATTTCCTAGATGTGGTAATTTTCTTAGGTCGGCTGCCAACTCTAATAATACTAATGAACTAATAATAAAAAAAAAAAATTGAAACTATAGCTAAGATATGCAAAATATTTTTAATTTGTTTGTTTTGTTCAGAAGGCAGCTATTGATTTCTGATGACTCATGAGCAAGTCCTGGATTTGTATGCAGCCAAAAACCCGGAATATGCCATAAAATATCCAATAAGCATATGCCATATAATATCCAATAAACATTTGCCATAAAATATCTAATAAAAACCTGTGAAAAAATATGCCATACAATATGCAATAAAAATCAGTGGAAAAATATGCCATATAATATCCAATAAACATATGCCATATAATATCCAATAAAAATATGCCATATAATATCCAATAAAAATATGTGAAAAAATATGCAATATAATACCCAATAAAAGGCTTGAAAAAATATTCCATATAATATGCAATAAAAACCTTTGAAAAAATATATAGTTTACAGCTAAAAATCTTTAAATATGCAATTAGATAAGTAAAATATGGTAAGGTTCTTAATAAAGAAAGAAATAGCAGAAAGAAATTTCCTTTGTAGATGTAAACTAACACATACATTTCTTTTAGTTTTAACACTTGTTCGATATATATTGTCAATTGCCTGTGCAAGGTGAAAGGGGTATTCCCGAATTAGATTCCACTGTTCATCTGACAAAAATCAACTTTATGTTTAAACATTCAACTAAAAAAAGACCAAAATATCCACTTTACTTCCCATTGATCAAATAAATGATATTCGTCTATATAAAGGCATCATTATGTTATTAAAAATGTTTAGTAGTCTATTTCAAAAGAATTATTTTAATTATTAATTTATATTTGTCAAATAAAATATGAGTTTTTACTTACAGTATATACACACTCTCCTATATTATTAATATAAAAATGTTTTCTCTCTATTGTTAATATTAATCAACCTTTTTAATATTTTTTTATAATATTAAAAATGTAACCGTTTAATTTAAAATGCCTTTGTGTTCTGTTCATAGTAACAGTGAACACTTTTTGATTTTATTTAACAAGAGATATAAAAATATATTGATTTCTTGTTTGAGGGTAGATAATTAATTGAAAACAAAAACTTCTTTAGATTCTCCAACAGTTATCTAAGAAATCTTAATTTGATGTATCCTAGTTTAAAATATTCAATTAAAGGGCTATTTTGCTAAAGGGGATGCGTGTAAACATCATACCTTTATGTCAGTCACCGTTTAATGAAGAGTTTAATAGGTCAAGGATTCATGCATTATTATCAGCACCTCAAGTACTGGATTCAACACATCAAGCTCCTGCCATCTATGAGAAAACTATGCTACTAAGAGGTGTACTGAATCTCAAGTTAAAAAAGTCTTTGGTAGACAAGATGCCACCTGAGCTGATAACAATAGCACTTTTTTTCATATGTTTGATTAAATCATCATGAATGAGTAACTTTACACCCTATCGAGGTGGAGGAAGAGAGAACTGGATGAAGAAGAGAAGAGAGCAATACCATTAGCTTCATCGCAGCCTTCAATAACTGCCACTGATCATCAGAAAAAGTAAAATCGTATTATATATTATTCCTAATTTCAAAATCAATTATCAAAATTTAGTTTAACCACTAACCATATTCTACCCCTTTTTCGATATAATCTCATAAAATTTGTTCTTTTGTATAACAAGTTTTCAAGAATCAGAGATTTTCTTTCTCTTTTTATAATGCTTCATTCATTTTTGTTCCATAAAAATAAAGTTCACAATGATCTCTTACCAGCAATAGCAATTATTTTAATGAACTCTGGCAATATCCCCAAAGGCAGGGAATATGAGAACTAAACAACAACCTTATACAATTTAACACATTAGCCTGTTTATTATTACGGTGTCATTAATTTTTTAATAAATCTGTGATAATAAAGTGGCTAATTTGCTATGTAGTTTAAGGTCATTGGTATAAAAGTATAATCAGTTGGCGAATCTAGTTGGGCAAATAACCTGTTTCTGAATATTTCAAAACTTGGATATTTCTCCTTGAATTATATTTGAAACTGCCAGGCATGTGTCAAGAACCAAGAGCATTTTGGTTTGTTGGTCAGATTGAATGTAGATGTATTGAGGAATTTCATGATTGAACACTTGAGTGGATCAATGGTTCATGTGTCATTTTAGAAAGAGAGGCATTTTTTCTTTAATACTTCAAATATGTAGACATGCCTTGCTTAATTTTTCTAGATGTTAAATTTTGATTGAATATAGAAGTTAAAAATAAATTTGAATTGAAATAAAAATTAATTCCTTTAGAAAGTAGAAAAAAAAAACATTAAATTTAATTTTTCTCAGATTCCTATGTTTATATTACAGAATTTATTTCATTTGTTGAATGAACTGATTCAAAAATGTTTGATTTTGATTTTGACTCTGTTTGAGGTTCGGGAGGAAATAAAGAAAAAGAAAGAATGCCATAAAACATTTGGTTTACCAAAAGAGCTTCTGGTTCCAACGCCACTGAAGAAAGGGAGCAGGCGGGTTGTTAGACCAGAAGTTGGTATGGAATTATATCATATAATATTAATAATAATTAAATGACTAGTTTAAAATTATATTAATTAAGGAAATCCAACATTAAAAAAAATAAATAAAGTAGAGCAATCCTAATGTTTGCCCCAAAAAGGAGGTAGTTCCCATTTTTTGTTTTTGGAAAACTAAAAAATTTGAAATGTTAAAAAATTACTATCTATCAATTTCTCTAGTTCTAATATATGAGGATAGTATTTTAATTCAGAAATATAACTTCCAGGTGATATAATTCAATTTTATTAGTTGGATTTACCTCCTCTTTTTTGTGACAAAATAGATGTGGTGCTCTATCCTAATCTTAGGAAAATGAAGTCATACAAAAAAAAAAGAAATAAAAATGCTATATGCAGAATGCAGTATGCAATATTGCTGCACAATATTTGTGGATATTATGGTGTAATTTTTATTTTTTCTGAAATCTAACTAAATATATTTTTTATTAAATGGAAAAATAACATTACAAAATCACTTAATGATACTATCTTAACAATTTCAACATGAATGAAACAAACAAAAATTCATATTCTAGAATCCTACTCAAAAAATTACTAGGCTTTGTTGCTTTTTATTATTCAAGGAAATTTCTCTAATTATGGGGGAGAGTATTTTCCTTTACAAGGAAATACTTACTTATATTTATTAACTGATTTATGCATGTAAAAATTTAAATCATAATAATTAAATACAGTCACCAATACATACTTCAGCACTTTATTGTGTACAATTCAGCTCTATATGTTCAAGTACAAGCTTCTACCAACTTAGGCAAAGTACAAAACTTAATACTGTCGTAATCCCATTCTCCCATATAAAACACTATATTCCAAATATACACTAAAATAACACTACAATGTATTATATATGAAGCACATATATTGCTATAAAACATTAGGTTAGAAAGGAAGTATTTATGGAAAACAGATTTTAGTTAAATATGTCGAGGTGGTTGTGTTAGATTAGATGGTTCTGATTTCAATTGAAGATGTGAGGTACTCTATACTAGAATCTTCAAAAATGCTTGTTCATATTGGTTAGGTAGCTGGTTAAGGGATGAATTGACTGGATGAGTCTTACAGGAACTGGGTATAGCTCCTTGCAGGAAGGAAACTTCACTCTGCAGGGAACTAGCCTACGGTCGCGAAGGGGATTATCCTACGGGAACTAGCCATTACAAAACAAGTAGTATAGGAAGGAGGAGAGATTAAGAGGAGGCAGAGTGAAATAATAGTCCCATAAACATTTCCAAAAATAGCACTTAGCATTTTCTGATCAACTGTTTATATTATTTATATATGTATATATAGTTGACCGTAAAAATTGATATGTAAGAAGATGGTCAGGGATGCGGTCAAAAGAGAAACAAAAATAGTTTACAACTATTTATTTTCCGACGTTTTGCCCCACGTTGCAGGGCTTCATCAGGGCTAAAAAGATACAAAATGAATGAATGAATTTTTTTTTTATTTATAATTATTCTTTCATGATGTTTATTTTATCTCTATAATTTTTTTTTCTTTCTTTCTTCCCCATATTGTTTTTGTTTTATGTGCATCTCTTGTACTTTTTTAGCTTTATATTTTACGTATTTTTATAAAGAAATTTTACTCTTGCCATTGTTACTTGTTTTTATTCTTATCTTTGTATCTTTTTAGCCCTGATGAAGCCCTGAAAAGTGAAGCGAAACGTCAGAAAATAAATAGTTGTAAACTATTTTTGTAGCACTTAGATTTTGTAGCAATATCTTCTATTTTTGTAGCAATATCTTCTATTTTTGTAAGCTTGAAGAAAGCTTATGATCTGAGTTCATTACATATTTGTTTTCTATTTATTTTTATATGTTTATTTGATTTTTTCACTTATTTTTTTTATTATCTTTGATATAAATAATCTCAGCCTTGTAATCATTTTTTTTTTATTAGCTTATATGAAAGAAGTAGCTATCGGTACCCAGGACCATATTTAAGAAATTTAGAATAAAATATTTTAATTCATATATGCTATTATATTTTATTACAGATTTATATATTTTTAAGACCAATTCAATAACAAAAAATTATTTAACCTTTAATTTCTCTATTGTAATAGGATGTCATTTATTTAAATATTTATTCATTGACTGTTTTTACTCAACTCTTTTATAATTAAAATCGTCATTAAAATTTGATTTATCAGATCTGGTTTTATATATATCTTTTGATTTACTGTATAATTTAACTTATTTATGGAAGGAGAGCTAAGTAGGAGAACTACTAAGTTCTCCTTGTGTACGAAATGCTGTAAAATCAACAGCACAATCTCAAATGTCCTAACTAATTCTGTTTAACTAATATTGTAATATCCTCTTTTTAGATAAATAGTAATTAAATAATAATAATTTTAGTGAAATATATTCTAATATACTCTTTTTAGTTATAATAATAATAATTATTTTTTAAATATAAATTGTTTAGTTTAGCTTTTTACATGTATTTCCATCAAAGAGCAAACTGATCGATTTTATGATGAATGATGAAATCGTTAGTTTGCTATACATGATGAAGTCAATCAGTTAGCTCTTTTTTAGAAATACATGGAAACAGTTAAACTAAACTATTTATATCTAAAAAATAACTATTTATCAAAAAAGAGGATATTAGAATATATTTCACTAAAATTATTATTATTTAATTTATTTTAAACTATAATGAATTTTGTTATTTTCAATAATATGTGAGTAATGTTTTAGTATAAGGGCTGCTTCTTGTTTTGAGTATAGCATTTTGTCATATTGCTGTACAAACCGATGCATTCTGCCTAGTTGAATTATATAATATTTTTTCTTCCTAATCAAAACATTATTGATAGTTAATTTTGATGTGTCGCACAGATAAAACAAAGCCTGAACTCCCTCCAAAAATGAAGGTTCCTACGAGAGGAGAATGGAACCAGCCCGCACAAAGAGAGCATTCCAACTTTCTGCTTCGTAACATGATAAAAGCAGTTCGCCTAAAACCTCCGCAGGGCCCGAGCCGAGCGTTTGACACTGCCAGTGGTCGAAGGTACCATGCCTGCAATCTCCTCATGCCTAAATTCACTTTAAGGGAAGTAAGTAATTATGGATTGCTAATTTCTTGTTTAACATGTTTTTATTTTTCTCACCACATAAGAATTGAGTAATAAAGGTGTCTCTCTGCCAGTTCACCATGATAAAGACCATGTTAGGGGACAAAAGTCCAATTTTATTCCTAGTGAAACATCTGTTCAAACTGCCCTTCCGTAAAGTTAGGAAAATGTGACATAGCGTCCTCCGAGGTACAGATATATGTATTCTTTTTACTAACAGGATTTTGGAAAAGTACCCAAATACCTGAAAGAGAGGAAACGACATCTTGCAGAAGAAGCAGAGAACCGACGTAAACAAGAAGAAGAGAGAAAACAGATCGAAGAGGAAACTGAGTTGCTGTCAGCTGATGAAGAAGATGGTTTCCGTGGCTCTACTCTCTCAAACCAGGAGAGGAAGAAACGTGAGCCAATATTCAGGCTTGTTCCCCAAGAAGAGAGGAATGAGCTCTTGATTGTAAGTTATTAAATTTAACTTTTCCTTTATTCTCTTGACGATTATTATTATTTGTCATGTAATTAATTAAACTAAAGTAATTAATTTAATTAAAATTAACTTTTCCTTTATTGTCTTGACTATTATTATTATTTGTCATGTAATTAATTAAACTAAAGTAATTATTTTAATTAAATTTAACTTTTCCTTTATCGTCTTGATGATTATTACTATTTGTCATATAATTAATTAAATTAAACTTTTCCTTTATGTTCTTGATGATTATTATTTGTCATGTAATTAATTAAATTAAATTAGAGTAATTAACTTAATTTAATTTAACTTTTCCTTTATAGCCTTGATGATTATTATTATTTGGTATATAATTTAATTATTTATTATTCTCGATGGTGTGTCAATCAAGTCTTGAATACTTTAAATTCAGATTATTTATACATTTTCTATCAATCACCTTCTGCGACTTCTTATGTTACATATTATTTTTCTAAAATCTTTGGCTCTTTATCTGTATATTATACATCTATATTATCAACCTTATTTCTATAAATTTGTTTTCACCCTTAGAAAATGTTTCACCTTTACATAATTAACAAATTCTTCCATATTTTATATTTCTACATTTTTTATTACTGCTAACAATAACAACTTGCACTAGCAATAACTCAAAATGTATATTTAATGCCTGGGATGTTTCAGAAAATGTTTAGCTAAAATAAACTTAGCAAATCATAGATTTTACTCTTTTTCATCATTTACTCTAAAAAAGCTCTGTAAATTTTGATTGAACTTGTCGTATCCATAGACGATTCTTTAGTCTTTAATATCTGGTAGCTTCCTTGAAAGTGCCTATAATTTTGTTAGCTTAAAATAATTAACAATTCCTCATTGTTGGCTGTGACTAAAAATGGATAATGGATAAATATAAAATATGAAAGAACTTAATAATTAACTTTCGAGTGTAAATGTTAATAAACAATAAATAAATGTTTTTTTTATCCATTGCTGTTATGACAATAACAAATTATAGTAACATTCAACTTTGATTTGCCTATGCATGGAATATATTCTGTCTAAATAGTGTGTACTTGTAGAAAAAATCTGGTACAATGTGCGCCACACGTCCACTTACTAGCCTACTTACCTCTCTAAGTTTTGTGTAGGCACTAAAAACCAAAGAAAATTAATCAATGAGGATTTTGTATGATGCAATAAAAAATTAGATAATTTTTTTACTCCAAAAACATAAAATATGAACTTATAACGGGTATGTAAATTTGTAAAACTTTTTAATTGAAAATTAAATATTTTTTAAGAATGCATGAAGAAACAGTTATGATAAATAAATAAATTATTTTTATTGGAATATTATTAGTTGACAATTTATAGTTAATGGTTGGAAGATGGTCAGGGGCTTGTTTCATAGTGAAAGCCAATAGTATTAGTATTTGTATTAAAGCCAATATTATTAGTCCATAAATATAAGAGTACAAACTATAAAGCACAAGCACTAATACATTTTGTTTCATGATGAGGATGACTATTAGTGATATTGAACAAGTTTAAAAGTAAAACATTATCAGGCAGAATTGAGTAAGTCAGTGAAATTGTACCAAATACAAACTACTAGATTAATATTATTAGTTTGTACTTTATTATGAAACAGGGCCCTGGATGGCGGTTAAAAAGGTACAAAATCGCAGAAAAAACTATTCATTAGTCACTAATGTTTCTTCTCACTTTGCAGGGCTTGATCAGGGATACAAAAAATGTCCCCAAATTTTGTATACATTGCTGGGATCCTCTTTAACTTATCTTTATTTTTGTAATTATTGAGGGAAAAAATTTAAAGAATAGGAGAGGGGAAAATTATGAAGAATAAATTTTTATTTTCCTGTTATAAAAATTCAAATTTTAGGATTTCTTGTGGTGGATATACCGAATATAAATCCCATTATATATATTATTCCATTATATATATAAATCCCATTATATATACCGAATATTATATCCCATTGATTAGGCGTTTAATTTTCCAGTGAACAGCCCTGAAGAAGGCTAGAAACTCTAGCCGAAACGTTGGCACATTAAAAATAGGTTAATTGAACTTATTTGTGTTTATCATTGACTGCACCCCCAACCATCTTCTCCTTGTTCATCATCCATGGTCAACTATCTCTCATAATTACGAATATAAATTTGATTCCCGCCAAGAGTACAACAGTGTAACAAAAGATTATAAAGCCGTAATGGGATCGGGAAAGATTGGCCGGTCTCGGCTTTTCTCGTTTTGAATTGTTTGTATCTATTTTTTATTTTTTCTCCTTTAGTTATGCATAAAAATCTTTTATATTTTGTATTTATTTATTGTTAATAATGGGAACAGTTAATTTTTTAAAATAAACAAAATTAGAAGTAATTTAGTGGAAGATTTGGTATTTGAGCCCTCTTAGACAATTCCAATGGGGATAAGACCTATCTGGTATTAAAGAACACTTCATTGCTTATTAATTCATCCTCATTCAGCCATTTTGGAGAAAATTGAAAAAATGTGAAAAATCCTATACAGTGGCACTTTAGGGCAGTAGATTTTAGCAAAAAAATCACATTTCAGGTACATCTCCGCTAAAATATGTAATTTTAGTGTCTTATGATGTTTAGTTTTTGAGCTAGGCTGTTCACACACATGCACACAAACACAAATCTGAAATTTTGCACAATCACAATACTTTCCCTAACTAAATGTTTCTGTTGGTAAGTGAAAGTAGAAAAAAATAAAGTAATGGGTTTGTTGCTGTGGAAAATAAAACTGTCTACTCATGAGAAGTACTATTTTGATTCATAGAAAAATTAATTTCATTTCAAATGAGGATGATAGAAGAAAGTTGTGTGACATACGGTCTAAATTATTTTTTTATCTAATAACTAAATATTTTGTCTAATATTGTATTGCAAAAATCTCCATAATTCAGAATCTTTAATTTAATATATTGTTACTGTTAGTGTTAAGTTTGTATGGGTGAAATTCAATATTGATTTGTGTTTATATTTATCAATCATTTTTTTCTATGCCTATGAAATTATTATTTTATAATTATTTATTAGTAGTGAAAAAATAAAATAAAATATATAATAATCCAAGTTATATTTTTAGGGGTTGAAGAAGGCCTGGGAGGAGCTGACGAAAGAATTCAAGCTGTTACCGACGATTGTTGATTCTGTACCGATGGTCAAGAAGAAGCGCAATCTTGAACAGATTCTTGAAAAGATAGAGAGGGATATAGATCTCTTGGAAAGACATCAATATATATACGTCTACAAAAATGAAAGTCCGTGTTGCAAGGATTTCAAAAGGCGACAAACATATCTTTAATTTGTTTTTAAAAAATATTTTTTCATTGAGTTGGTTTTTTAATGTTGTATTTTTAAACATTTTTCAGTATTATGAAATTAAGTATTTAGGTATTACTTACTATTTTTATATCAGGATATTTTTATAGCTTTGAAACATTTGAGCTTTTAAAATATAAATTATCATTTTATAAGATATTTATGTTTGAAATAAACCATTAATTATTTTTTTTTTTTTAAGAGGTTACTGCTGATAGTGAACTAGATGAGAGCTGATAGAATAGTTTGAAAAATATTTCAGCGATTCTTTTATGTTTTTTTATTAAAAAACTTTTTGTGGAATGGTAGAGTAGTTACTCTTCTTAATTGTAAAATACTTGTTTAAATATTTTGCTACCTTAAAAAAAAGTTCTTTTTTGATTAATAATGTAAAAATAATTTGCATTCATATTGTATTTTTAGTGATGCATGTTGTCTAAAAGAATCTCATTGTGAGATAGCAAATTGTCTTAAGTGGTGTTAAATGTTTTCGAAAATTTAAGTCACAGTGGATCCTTAATTTAATGGACCTCAATATAACAAATTTTTTAAAATCCTTTTGAACCAGCGTAACCATTCAATAATGGGGCTATATATCTGGATCTTGTAAACAAACCAAAATATAGTCGAATTTATTGTCTCAGAAAAAAATAATTTATGTTTTTGCTTTGAAGTTACCCAACTTAATGTAGCCAAAGGTAACCTCTATATAGCGAAAAGGATCTGAGTATTGTGGTAGCTGGCATCATCTGTGTGTCCACCTCTATGTAAGAAATGAAATGTGTCAAGGCAGGAATTTTTGTGAGCCCTTACCCGACCTTCCTCCCACTCTTGCTTATATATTTTATTATTATATAATATATAGTAAATAAACTATAATATATGTGAGCATATAATATATGTGAATAAGTTATGTTATATTATATATTCCCACTTTCTTCTGTTCTGACCTGGCTCCATGTTTTATTTAGAATTGAAGTGTGTTGTATAAAATGATAGCTGATTAACAGGAACAGGATACGTAAAAGTAGTTGAGGCGAAAGAGTGTAGCGAAATAGCTACTTTCTGCTGATCACCACTCTAGTTACCGCTAGAACCATTAAGGCCCGACCGGGCGTGACATAACTGCCGAGACATGAACCACTACAGTCTTCAGGCTAATTAATGTTACATATTAATTTGTAATAATTTTTTTAAATACTTTCACTTAACTTGTGCATAACCATTATATTATTGTATTCATTAATGTAGTACAGGATAAATAAAGATAATAATAGAATCATGTAATCCACTAAAAGCTAAAGTCTTATAAGTAGCACCTCTTGATGACTTTACATATTAGTGAATCATGAATTATATATTCTACCAATATTTTGGGAAAATTGAACTGTTTTATTATTACACTCTGCCTTCTCTGAATCTCTCCTAGTTTCTATATGGGTATAGGAGATATCAATCATATTCACTAACTTGATTGATAATAAACAATCAATATATATAATATAAAAAATATATATTATATTATTCCAAAAATTTGACATTGTGCTACATTGGTCATAAAAACTGTCAAGAACTAATAAAACCTGTCAGTACTCAAAATAAATTTTGTGTAAATAAAGTTTAATAAAACAAAAGTTTTGTTTCAGAAAGTCTGGAATGTTATTCAAAAAATTATCGCTATGCTGCCCTGAAAACAGTTTTCAAACGGGTTGTGTTAAAATACTTTTAGTTATTTTAGTAATATTAAACAAAACTACCATATTGATATATAATTTAACGATTAATAATACATTTATAGTAAATGCACTAGAAATGAGAAAAAAGTCAATTAAACATGTGATTAGTCATATGGTCGTCTTAGAGAACTGTGAGTGGTTGAACCCCCATTACTCCTTCCAGCCCTTCTCCTCCCAAAAAAGGACATTGACTTATCTTGTCACCTCTATTTGCCAGTTTGCCTTAATCTCTCAATTAAACAAAGACTGAAGAATGGAGTCGGCTTCTCCCTTAACATTTATCCTAAATTCTTTTTCTGAACCACAAAAAACATTTTCCGTATAGATAAATCACATAAAAAGAAATATGACATTCAATCATATAAAAAGAGATATAACATTCAATCACATAAGAAGAGATATGATTTATTTATAATCCTAAAATTCTTTCTTGAGACTGGCAATTTTTTACTAAATAATTCAAAAACTATCCAAATTATAGTCTCAAAACATTTATTTCATTTACACGTCCAACGTTTCGGCCAATTCGGCCATCTTCAGGGACAATCTACTTAATTTACTATGAGACATATCATTTAACCATTTTAAAAACTTCATACAGGCTATTCTGCCCAGGTCAAAACATTTATATCTAATAAGTCAAAAATACATTAAAAATCACAGTCAAATTATTTCTCTTTTACCACTATTTATACACTTTTATTACTCGTGTAAAAGTGTATAAATAGTGGTAAAAGAGAAATAATTTGACTGTGATTTTTAATGTATTTTTGACTTATTAGATATAAATGTTTTGACCTGGGCAGAATAGCCTGTATGAAGTTTTTAAAATGGTTAAATGATATGTCTCATAGTAAATTAAGTAGATTGTCCCTGAAGATGGCCGAATTGGCCGAAACGTTGGACGTGTAAATGAAATAAATGTTTTGAGACTATAATTTGGATAGTTTTTGAATTATTTAGTAAGAGATATGATATTCAATCACATAAGAATAGATATAACATTCAATCAAATAGAAAAAGATATGATATTCAATCATATAAAAAAAGATATGATATTCAAGCACATCTTTTGATCATCACAGATTATTATTTTATATGATAGGCAATTGCTATAAAAATAGGCACCTATATGCTCCTATTGTATTGTACTTTACTACCATGTTCATAGGTGGTTAACGCAACTAATATAATTCATGGACAGACTGTTGTTTTGTTTTGTAATTACTGAAGTACCTACCTACTCCTCTGTTATTACCTAGGGAGTTCAAATACAGCTTTGGTTGTAAAAATAAATAAGTACATAAAAAAAAAGTATAAATAAAAATAATAACGCTAATAAAAACACAGGACCGCTGAAGTGAAACCCAAATTGTAAACACAGGGCCTTTGAAGTGAAACCCAAATTTTTAACTCTCAAAAAATGCCAATTCATTGAGCCTGCTCCTCGTATAATCAATCTGATTTGAGGAAACGGACTCCACTGAGCTAGAGAACGTATTCAAAAAACCTCGTCTTTGAACGGAGTGATTCAAATCGAGCCGGTGTCCTTGTCATACATACCTCTAGTCCAAACCAAGCGAAGTTGTCACTTAAGATTTAATTTTGAAAATGGAATGATACCGATCAGACAATGAGAGGTATTTGATAGAAGTATTATTATATGAGAGGTATTTGATAGAAGTATTATCATATGAGAGGTATTTGATAGACATTTTATTGTCTAACAGGATCCACCTTTCATTACTATGTTGTTCAATTACTTCTCTATTGCAAGTTTGGTAATATATAATTCATTATAGGCGTTATAACCGTTTCAAGTTTTATCAATATTATCAAAAAAAAAAGTTTACTTAACATACTTGTGGCACAAGATATAATATATACCTCACAAATTGATTCTTCACCAACTATAAAATAATATTAAAGAGGAAAAGGTAGAGAAAAATACTAATTTAACGAAAATATAAAATTTAATCTTTGAGATGACGATTTGGTATTCGGTCGTATTAAATGACTAGGAAATTTATTCATAAATTATTACACTTTAATTCAATGTTAATTTTTACTAAGATACTAAATACAGTTCAAATTCTAATTATAAAACTAAAAATTTTCTCAACGATTTTGAGGGATTTTACAATACTTAATGATCATTAGTTTACTTTAGGATAATATATCTATTATTTTCATTGTATGCTGAATACTTATTTAAGTTTTTTGTAAATATCACCCAAATTTTATATGGGATTGTATGTTATTAATTTAGATTAAAGTTCCAAGAGAAATTGTTTCCTTAATATACTTCTTCTTTTGAGATATTCTTAAGTTAGCAAATATAATTTTACTTTAAAATTGGCTCATTTATAGCAGGAAAAAATTATCACTTTTTATCAACCTAAGCTAATTAAAACTACATAAGTTCTTTTTCGATGGAATTCTTTTCCTTTGGTTGTGGTTGGCACCACATCTTGGCGCAGATGAGGTTCGGCTTTCCTTGGAGGTTGCAAGTGCAAAGATTACAATCTACCCAAATGAGGTCTCCCGGTGAACACTGTTCTGATCCTGCAGAAACAAAACAAAGTGATTTGTCATGTTGTTTATGATAATTAAATGAATTAATATTACATTGTATTGGTAAGGAATAATTCAAATTCATTAAATTCAGAAATTTTAGTTTTGATGAAAAATGGTCTGGGAGGCAGTAAGGAAATAGCTCAAATAAAAAAACTATTTATCATGCACCAAGGACAAGATTGCTTCTTTCAGTTTATTTATTTACTAGATAGACGAGAGCCCTAATGAACCCCTATGAAGTGGAGTGAAACTATAATAATAATATAGAATTGAGGCAGAGCATAATAAATGTTTTTTGTACTATTTCAGCTACTTTTTTGACAGCCACCCACCCAGCACCACCATCATTCATTAATTACAAATGGTTTATTAATCATATTCTAATTTTAATTCTGAAAAAAATAATATATAAACTATTCTTAAACAATAAAAGGAAGTTGGATCATGTGTAGTATATATGAAAGAAGGTGGTCCAAGTGCGATCAAAATAACTCAAATAATAATAAAAATACTTATTATGTGTCAATGTTTCGACCCAAATTGCAGGGATTCATCAGGGCTAAAAAATATATAAACAACTAAAATAATCTTACAGAGTAGAAGAATAAGGTAACATGAAATAAATATTATAT
>NW_027107556.1:44578-45978 GCF_000696795.3 Halyomorpha halys | reverse complement strand
TAAATAAATTTTAAAAAAATAATAATAAATATAAACTAAGGTACAGCTAAAAATGTTGTCAAATATTGGAAAATTTATATTACATAAACTAGAAGAAACTACTTCATGTAATAAATGTGGACAAAACAAAATATACATTTAGCAGCAGATTTTGTTTAATTTCAAAATTTTTTAGCTCACGCCTCCGGCTCAAAAAATTAAAAAAGTTAGAATTATTATTATCTTTTCTAATGTTTTATACGAATGGGAAGAATGGTTTCTTTTACACTTTTTTTTCAATTTGAGGCACTTTTTAAATATTACTCAATTAAATTATCTTGAAGTCTGCTCTTACCATTTTAAACAAATATTTCAAAAGTGATATAGGACCGGGGTCTTATTATTATTAAGCATTGCCTTCTTTTTGTATTATGATCTCCTCTTGTTAGATTGTGATATATAGTAAATCAACCAACCTACTCACCACCATTGTCTTATAGTTTATTTTGTTCGTTTATTTTAGAACATTCCTACTCCTCTATAAAATTTTTTCCATTGGAGATAAATAAGATTCTCAAATATATAACATATTCGAGAAGACACTATATGTTCAAAAGCATTTATTTTTTTATCTTTATATATTCATTTTCTTACATAAAAAAAAAAAAAATACGTAGCTAATTTTGAATAATTCGTGTTTTTTTTTAATAAATACGATTTATATACAAAATAATTGGCTCACTCAGATGAGTTCAGTTTTCTCAAATTTTTATTTTAAAACGTTCAATATTCTTCCCTCATATATATTCGATATTCATCAGGGCTAAAAAAAATATAAACAACTAATATAATGTTTCAGAGTAGAAGAATAAGATAACATAAAATAAAATAAACTAGGGTACAGCTAAAAATGATTATATAAATGATAATGTAAAATATTGGAAAATTTATATAAAAAAGTAAATTAAAGAAAATAAAAATAAGGGGCACAATGAAAAGTATAAATAAACAAGAAACAAAACAAATTAAACCTAGAGAAATATTTCTTTTTTTATTTCTCTTATTTTCCGTCTTTTAGGCTATTTTTTATTTCTTGTTATTTACATTTTCAACTAGGCAGTGGAGAGGGGGTACCTCCTGTACTATCTATTTAATTATACTACTCATTTTTATATTCCACCTTATGTGTAAAATAAAATATTACATTCGGTGATCATTGAAAACCTATTTAAATAATAATTATGAGAGATAGTTGACCGTGGATGATAAATGAGAAGAAGATGGTTGGGGGTGCGGTCAATGAAACACAAATAAGTATGATTAACTTGTTTTAATGTGCCGACGTTTCGGCTAGAGTTTCTAGCCTTCTTCAGGGCTAAAAACAAAACAAGATAACAACCATAAGATAATAACTACAGTAA
>NW_027107556.1:29277-41771 GCF_000696795.3 Halyomorpha halys | reverse complement strand
ATGTAAAAAAGTAAGATATTGGAAGATCATACATCTTATATTTTTACATTTTATACCCCTGTTATTTTACACTTATGTTTTTGTTTTCCTTTTGTAACTATATGTTTGTATCTTTTTTAGCCCTGAAGAAGCCCTGCAACGTGGGGCGAAACGTTGGCTCATTAAAATAGTGTAGTTCTACTATTTGAGTTTTTTTGACTGCTCATGGACCATATTCCTTTCATATTTAAATAATAGAGAGATAATTTTCTGTAATTCTAGTTTATTTATAGTTTTCAATTTACAAGTTATTTTTATTTTCTTTAATTTCCTTTGTTCATTTTTATATAAATGTTCATTCATATATTTTACATTGCTTTTAAGCATACCTTAGTTTACTTTTATTTCCTATTATCTTATTCTCTTTCTGTGTTACTTTATTTAAGTAATTTGTATCTTCTTTAGCCCTGATGGACCATCTTCTATTCACTACACACAGTTAATCAATGATCTTCCAATATTCTTAAACATGTATTTCAAATCAATAAATGAAGAGTGGAGTAATGAATGAAGTACATAAATTCATTCATAACTCTACTTGTAATTAATAATTGTTCTATTTATTTAGTGTACATTGTTCATTTTTTATATAACTTTCTGTCTATATTGTTATAGTTTTATCGTAGTTTACAAATTTAGTATATTGTTTTCATTCAGCCCTATAACGTATTGTGAAGGTGGTGGTTACTCATAATTAGTTTTTTCTGCTATTTTATGTAGCTTTCTAGACCTCTGCCCATACCATATTGTTACAATTAATTATATATCATATTGACAAGATAAATAAAAAAGTCTGCCAGGTACATAGCTCAATTAATTAATTAATGATAAGTAAGCGGAAGTGGGGTGGTACTGGACCATTTTTGGGTTAAATTATCTGATCCATCTTCGAAATATAATATGTCTAGAAAAATACGTTTCCACATGTAAGCAAACCAAATTTGACCCTGTAAAACGTAACATGGAAGAAAAAAATTTTCCATTCAAACTATAATAATTTGTACACTTTCTAATGGAGTACTAATTTTCACTAGAGTGAAGAAACAATAATTATAGGCCATTGTTTTAGTGTAAAATTAATTCCTTAGACAAAAAATCAGTATTTGACAAATTAGTGTTGTAATATGGAAACTCCTAAATTATGTTTTCAGTACTAATCTTAACATTTTGAATTAATGTTACTTCGGACTGAAAAAGATTATGATATCCACATATAATCTTCTCACTTCTTTAAATAAAGTCCAAGGTAAGTCTTAAAGATTCTTTACCATTAATTTAAATGTCCAAAGTTTTGGCTATCCTCAAGGACAATATATTAAATAACACCTTTTATTATACAATCATTTTTAATAATTTTAACAAACAACAAATAAACTTGAACTCATTTATACATTACAACCAGATTATAAAATCATAATCTTTTGTTTATATAAAATAATTTGTATCCCAGTTAAGCATAAAACATTTTTATTCATATTATTCATATACCAATCAATACATTTGGGCTAATTTTAAAATACAACAATAAAAATTTATTTATATTTATTCTTTCACAACCTTTATTTAATCTCAACTTTCTTCTTTATTTTCCGTCTGTTAGTGTGTTTAAATTCTGTATTCCTGCATCTACTTTTCTGTTGTTTTTTTTTTTATATATGTCTCCTGTACTTTTTTAACTATATATTTTACGTAATTTTTTAATTTTTATTCTTACCATTGTTACGTAATTTTTAACTCTTATCATTGTTTATTGAAGTTTATTTTATATTAATACTATTTTATGCTAATACTATTTTATGCCTTCCTTCTTTTTATTTATATATAATTTTCTTATCACTTAATTTTTACATAATATTTATCCTACCTTAATTTATCTTATTTTTGTAATGTTCTTGGTTGTTTTTTGTATCTTTTTAGCCCTGATGAAGCCCTGCAAAGTGGGGCGAAATGTCAAACATTAAACAGTTAAAAACGATTTGTTCTTTTTGACCCAAACCTTCACCATCTTCTTATATTTAAGTAATACGGTCAACTATATATATATATATATATAAAACAATAAAAATTCTTTTATATCATAAAAAGCTGTTTTGAACCATGTTGTTCTGGATTCAGTTCAATCTTACTTATATAATCTTCTCGCTTCTTTTCCATTGGTTATTAAAATTGTTAAATAAAATTTATATTGTATGACAAAATATGTTATTTAATAGATTGTTCTTGAGGAGGGCCATGTTGGCCCAACGTTAAAGTAATAATGAAGAATGTTTGAGACTTGAATACAAATTATTTATTTATGAAACAATTACCAAAACCAGTGTTAAAGAACTGGGAAGATGATTGAACTTTATCCAGAATGACCTGGTTTGAAACAACTTTTAATGATATATAAGAAGAATTTTTATTGTTGTATTTAGAAATTAGCGCAAATGTATCAGTAACATGAATAAGAATCTTTGAGACTTAACTTGGATACAAATTATTTTATATAAACAAAACATCATGATTTTGTAACTTGGTTGTAATGTATAAATTAGTTCAAGTTTATTTGCCAGGACTGTCCAAACGCAGGCTCTCTTCATTTGAATGAGTTGATATTAAATAAATCTAAATAATTATTTTGTCATTTTCATAATCTATTGTAACTCCCGTTTTATTAAAATAATCAGAACTGGTTATTACTGGATTGTTCTAAGTAAAAATGGCTATAGTAAACTTTGTAATGGTTTGCTCTCAGAGCTGAGTTGTTACCTGTGAACTTGGAGATGATGGGGGAGGAGGCGACCAGGGCTGTGAAGTACACCAGGAGGAACAGCATCTCGTTCTGGTTCCAATCCTCTCCCCTCCACCGCTGTCCGCTTCCCTGCCGTTCCGCGTCTGCTGAGGTTTCGATAAACCTCTCGAAAAACAATTTTTTGAAATTTATTTCATGAATTAGTTTTAAAACATTCTGTGAATGATAATAAAGCCAATATCAATATCCAGTAAATTCGAACAGTAGCGTAGCGTGGGTGCCAGCCGCTACACAATGGCAATTCGCGGGTACGCAAGCATCTGGAAAGATAATTTGGATTGGCTGGTACAAGTTGGGCCGAATTTCGACCCCTTGAGTGTCAGTTTTTGGGCACAAGTCAAAGGGCGCTTGTGCTGCATCCTCGTGTTTGATTTCAGTTTGCATTATTTAGAACTGCCAACAAATAAATGTTTGTGCTTTTCGGGCTTTAATTGATTAAAGAATTTCTCCAACCTTTGGAAAATCTAATCAAACTTCCAAAAACGTGGAGGTTAGGGGGTGAGCTTTCAGGGAAGTGACGGTTCGGAACGTTGTGGTTTAATTCCCACCTGGGGCAGTTAAACATTCATTCTTCGGCGGTCCCGAAGAATGAATTTTGACACTCCCACCTTGGGGTTAGTATGCAGAGGCAACCTAGGTAGCCGCCAAGGGTTGGCAAAAATGACCACTAGGCCAACTTGCCGGACTTGTTCCCACACCAAATACCAGTAGGGGTGGTGAGCATGTGCAGTAAACCGCCCTATATATGTAATAATATACAATTACTCCAAAATTTAAAAGGCTCTCTCTCTTTAGAAGAGGAAGGAGGAGTCCCTCTCTTTGGATCTTTCAATACATCACCAATAGCTCAATACAAAACAAATAATAGCACGCAAGTTAATAACAATGACGAATACAAAAACAAAACAAATAAGGCTACCCAATGACAGATTTACAATTTAACGTAAGATTTGGTTTCCATTTTTACATAAGATTTGGTTTCCATTTTTACATAATATTTGGTTTCCATTTTTACATAAGATTTGGTTTCCAAGCTAACAGGTTCGTTTTATTCTCTTTTTTCCCCCTTTCTTTATTTTACACCCCTTCTTTTATCCATTTTCCTTACCCACGTTATTAGTTATGTTCAATATATTGTTATTGTTGTTTTCAAAATAATTTTTTTTTCCTTCTATTCTTTTCTTTTGTTACATTTTACTTATATTTTGCCTCTTTATCAATTATTATGGTTACATGTATTTTCTTTCTCTCAATTTTCTTTTTCTTTCCATATTTTATTTTTTTAATTATTAATAACTAATATGTTCATACTCCTTTGCATTATATCACTTCATTTTTACTTCATTTCCTTAATTATGTTATTTTACCCACTTTTTCAATTACCTATCTATACATTTTATTTTCCACTTCTTTCATCACTTCATTTTATGAATCCTTGATGCTCCTTATTACGTCACAAATAAACTCATTCATAAAGACCTTAACATCCCATTCGTTGCAGATTTGACCCAAAACAGATATGCGTCTTTTTATTCCAAACTCCTTAACCATCCTAACCCATTAATTCTTAATCTTTCATCCTTAACAATCCCTGATAATCCTCCGAGGCGTCTGAAAAGAAGATGGCCACGGGACCTTCTAGTTTAAATTAATGTTTGAAGTACCACCAATGGGTGGTTCCTTCCCAAGATTTTCAAGTGTATATGAAACATACAACATATTTACTTATTGTATTATTTTGTACAGTTGTAAATTACAATAAATAAATAATAAAAAAAAAATCATTTTATGAATTCTATTCTGTAAAATTATTCACTTTATGTTATTCTGTTTATATTTTATTTTTTATACTCTAGCCGAAATATTGACACGATTAAATAAGTTACATCAACTTATTTGTGTTTCATTTTGACCGCACCCGCAAGCATCTTCTCCTCGGACAGATTACAAGCTCGCCACTTGCCGCAAACCAACACTTATACAAATGCATGCCAACACACGCTTGTTTTGTTCTTTTGATTTTTTCTGGTTATTACGTTCGATTTACTCTAGAAACATAAAAATAAAGAAAAATCATGAACAAATTTTCCTCTATTTTTGTGTTTCTCTGAGTTATGGTTGTTTTTACAGATGAAGGCCTGAAATTCAGTTCGAAACGTAGGTATAAATAAATAAGATTTTGTATATTTATGTATTTTTTACCAACCAATTTTACACCACAACATAATTTTAATTGCTTAAAGAATTTAAATTTCCCCATCCTTCGGATTCAAAAATTAACTTTTAAGATTGTATATTTTAAAATTTTATCGATTCGGTATATATACATTGTTTCAAATCATATTTGAACTCCCTCCCCTAAGAAGTTGTTATAGCAACGCAATCGAGATAAAGATATTTGGAGAAGTAGCCCAGAGGACTGAGGACAATATTAAGATATATGCGCTCACCGGATGACAGCCATCTTCCACTTTGTGCCACCAATTGTCCCATCTATCGCTGACCTTTCCTCTTCGCCCAATGTTGTCAATGCCTTCTAGTTTATCTCATCTCGTGGATCGGCAGGTGACTGAATGTTCAAACAGTTATCTAAATGTATATAAATGAAGTCACTTAGACGATCCAATAGTTGAGGTACCTGCGGGCTCTGCTTATACATTGATTGAGACGAAACAACGTCCACCACACGATGACTGGTAATCTGGGGTTATATGATTGGAATCTAGGATGGAGTATAGGCGTTTCAAAATGAGTTTTTCGAGGATTTTGCCCATGATCGGTAATAGAGAGGTAGGACTGTAAGAGGATGTGTATTCTGGCGGCTTCTGGGGTATCATTTTGACTATAGATAATTTCCATGAGTCCGGAAAATATGTGTTACGGGGAACGGCGTAATATATGCAGGTGACGAATAGTATGGTTTTTCGAGGACGATGTTTTAGGATATGGGATGTTATTAGGTCGTATCAGGGAGCTTTGGGGTAACCTATGAATGATGCTGGATATTTCTGAAGGATCAAATGCTTTAGGCGGCAGGATCATTTGGATTGGAATATTTGGTTCTGCTTCAATACATTCAAGGTGAATTGGGTTTTAGAAAGGTATTGTCTGAAGGTTTACAATTTTTGTTCGTCAGTTCTGGTCCAGATTTGGGATTCGGAATCTTTGAAATTCAGCAGCTGTTTGGTGGTTCTCCATAATGATTTGTCATTAGTTGTAAGATTTTCTGTAAAGTTAAGTAAATTTTGAATTTTCTAAATTATTCTTTAAGTTTGTAAGTCAATTTGTTGTAATACGTTTCGTCAGTTGGATATCTAGTCCTATGCTACTTCGACCTTGCTCTGTGCTTTCCCCTTATTAAGATACGAATATGCTGTGGCAGGTTGAAAATGTAACATGGAAAGGGTGAGTCGAAATGATTACCGAGGGTAATTGGATTGGGAAGAATAAGGATTTAAGGATAAGGATGCAAGAACCAGTATAGGAAGTGTTGTCACTTTTGTAAAGGTGTGTCCGTTGAGTGAAATGAGTTTCAGGCAGTAGGGCGATGTCAATGTGCTCTTCATGGTGATTTGATAGACCATTGGCATTCCATAACAGTCTTGCCAGGGACCTTGAGCTTATCGTGTGAAATTAAACGGGATTTCGGATGGGACTCGTGTTAGATGGTTAAGCAGGGGTTTGATGGTCTCTTGAAGATCTTTCAAGAAGGATGTAAGGATAGAGGAATTTCCATTGGATTTTCGTAATGAAGTTTTGGATCAGAAGCTTGCAATGGATAGTTTGTGTGACCAGGAGTGCTGAGTGAGGGGTGGGCCCTTCGTGGTATATGGGGAGCTAGGGTATGGGGAGCTGTGTCGGTTTTTAATGGTAGCATGGACGAGGAGTTTATCGGAACAGTTGACGAAATGGAACAGGGAGTGAGCGTTGCGGTGGTAAGTTTACCCAAAGCCTTGGTAAACAAAGAATCTACAAACGCCGGTATACACACGTTTGTTTTGTTCTTTTCCTTTTATTAATCATTACATTCGATTTCCATTGTAAAAAGGAAGAAAATATCGATATGCTAATGGATGATAATAATTCCCATAAAAAGAACTACATTACCTATAAATTCAACCTTCCTTCTAAAATGTTTATCAAAAACTTGTTAAATTAATTATCTTTATAAATATATATTTTTCCTATGTTAAATCCAAAATAAACTGCTAAAGTTAATAAATATGATTTGAAACAATGCATATATACCGAATCGATAAAATTTTAAAATATACAATCTCAAACATGAGCACAATGTATAAGCAGAGCTCGCAGGTACCTCAACTATTGGATCGCCTAAGTGACTTCATTTCTATAAATTTAGATAACTGTTTGAACATTCAGTCACCTGCCGATCCACGAGATGAGATAAACTAGAAGGCATTGACAACATTGGCCGAAGAGGAAAGGTCAGCGATAGATGGGACAATTGGTGGCACAAAGTGGAAGATGGCTGTCATCCGGTGAGCGCATATATCTTAATATTGTCCTCAGTCCTCTGGGCTACTTCTCCAAATATCTTTATCTCGATCGCGTTGCTATAACAACTTCTTAGGGGAGGGAGAAAAAATTATTTGTTATATTTTTATAAAATTTCATCCGGACTTCACAACTCTTTAGGTTCAGTTTTTTCATCTATATGTTAAGGAAGTTATCAAGTCATAAAAAAAAACTATTCAAACATTTATAAAATACCTGTTTTTTAAAGTACACATTCACCAAACAATGGTGTGAAAGGGTTATTTGGATTGCCTGGTACAAGCTGGCCTGAATTTGAAGCCGATCCGTCGAGTGTTGGTTTTTGGTAACGAAGGGCGCGTGTACTCCATCCACACGCTTGTCTTGTTTTCAGTTTGCACTGTTTTAGAATGATGAGGTGTTTACCTATAAAACGTAAATTAATATGAGGAGAATATGGTCGGGAGTGTGGTAAGTCTAATGTCTAAATGTCTTTATAAATCTATATTTGTGCCATGTTGTTATAAAAAATAAACTGCTAAAGTTAATTAACCAGATTTGAAACAATGTATTTAAACCGAATCGAAAGAATCTTTAAGACTTAATTATTGAATCCGGTTGGGAGAATTTAAATTGTTTAATTAATTTAAATACGGAGAGCAAAAATATTCATCTATTGGCAGTTCTAAAACTATGTATGAGGAGTTGGGGGGGGGGGTGCGGTCAGCAAAGAATTCACAAATATCCAAAACGTATTTATTTGTGCCGACGTTTCGATCTCAATTTCAGGCCTTCATCAGGGCTGAGAAAACAGAAAAGAGAAAACAACCATAACTCAGAGATACAACAAAAAAAAATAAATAAAGAAAAGGGAAAAGGAAATTAATAAACAAACATATTTTCCTACATATTTAATTATTAGTTCCATTATATTTATGTTTTTCTCAGTTATGTTATCTCTTTTTTGTTTTTTTAGCCCTGACGAAGACCTGAAATTCAGGTCGAAACGTAGGCACAAATAAATAAGTTTTGATTATTTGTGTATTTATTTGTGCTCTCCGTGTTTTAATTAACTAAAGTATTTCTCAAACCATCGGATTCAATAATTAATTTCTGTTTAAGATTGCATATTTTAAAATTCTATCTATTTGGTCTAAATAATTTATTTCAATCTTATTAATTAACTTTAACAGTTTATTTTTTATTTAACACAGTACTAATATAATTTTTTGAAGAGATTAAATGTCTAGTTAACTAAATTAAAAAGTTTCTGATAAAAATTCTAGGACGAAGGTTGAATTTCTATGCAATTTAGTACTGATTATACGAATTTTTATTATCCACAACCTGCACTGCTGATGTTAACGTTTCTTTTCGTTTAGCTTGTCTTTATTTTCTTCCTTTCTATAATAAAAATAGAGTAAATGTAATGTAATAGCCGATAACAGTCAAAAGAACATACAAACCTTTGGATGTCGACGTTTGTTGCTCCCTTTGTTTGCCAAGCATTCGTACAAGTTTTGCGTTTGCGGCTAGTGGCAAACGTGTAGATCCAGCATTAGGTATTATTATTAGTTTTAAATTTGTATTCGTCATTGTCATTAACTTGAGTGCTATTAATATTTGTTTTGTATTGAGCTATTGGTGTTGTATTGGAAGATCCACCATTCACCTCCTCTTCTTCTAAAGAGCAAAGGATTTTAAATTTTAGTATATTTTAAGGGGTCTCTACATGTTGGGCAAGCCATGGCGAACTCAGAGATGTACGAGCATGTGGATGGGTGGCTTGTACGAGTTGGCCTAAGCTCGTTGCCGATCCGTCGAGAGTCGGTTTTTTGGACACAGATCAAAGGGGTTCGTGAGAGCGCTCGTGTAGCATCTCCACCATTGTTCTTTTTCTAGTTGCAACTGAGAGCTGTTAGGAGGTTAAAGGTGTTTGTTGGTACTTTTTATGATAAGTTTTATATTTAATCTTATTTATTTATACTTAATTTCCTTTCATTTTCTTTTTTTGTAATAAAAATAATATAATCCCAGTGCAATAGCTGAAACCTCTTCTACGTCCGCCATGCTTGCCTCTCTGAGTAACACTGACATGTGGATGGTCCGCTGTTTGTTTACCGAGCATTTGTACAAGCCTCCGATTCGTGGCGAGCGGCCAACATGTGGATCCACCTTTATATTTTATACTACACATATATGGTTTTCTACTGGACATGTTCACCACCCCTAACCTCTAAAACGTTTGGAAGTTTGATTAGATTTTCTCAGAGTTATACTAGTGGTGTTTGGTCTATCTTTTGTGGTTGTTGTTGATTTTTTTCACTTCCTTTAACGCACATAACTTTGAATTTTCTTATGGAATAGGGTATTTTTTTTTAACGCTCTAAACTTCCCATTTACTACAAAAACTCTTATACACTATGGTAATCAGACCTATTTGGACATACGGCATTAAGCTTTGGGACTCCAGCAAACCATCAGATTACTCCTGCGTATAAACCTTGCAATCCAAAATCCTCCGTTAAATTCTTGATGCTCCTTATTTGCCACAAATAAACTCATGCAGAGACCTCAACATCTCATACTTGCAGATTTGGCCCAAATAGATATACATCATTTAATTTCAAAATCCTTACCCATCCAAACTCATTAGTTCTTAATCTCTCATCCTTAACAATTCTTGATAATCCTCCGAGGCGCCTGGAAAGAAGATGGCCACTGGAACTTCTATTTTAAATCAATGTTAGAAGTACCACCATTGGGTGGTTTCATCCCAGGATTTTCATGTGTTGTGAAAAATGTATCAAATTTACTTGTATCACTTTTTGTAAAGTTGTAAATTTCAATAAATACATTTTTGTTTTCGGATTCATCCAATAAATAAAAATTTCAGACGAATTTATATGAGACACTTTTTCGACTTCTCCTGCTTTGAAAACATAAATCTCCAGAAACCGAAAACAATTTTTCACGGTTTTTAATGTTTTTCAACAGAAGAACGTATTGAACCTTATAGTTTTATAATCCATTTTCCAATAATAATCCATTATCATAATATTTCCAGTAAACCCAAATACCTGACATGATGATAATACAGGAAAGACAATATTATATTGACGATATAAATGTCTCTACAATTTTTGCAGCCTCCAGAAAACGTCGGATCATTAAAGTGTTCCATATGATTTCGTCTTAAAATTCCATATGCTGTCAGAATGAATGTGAAAATTACCATATTCCATAAGAAATTCCAAAATTAGATGAGGTAGAGAAAAACTGGATACGGTTAAAAATTAATATCCTCCAAAGATAACCACATGCTATTGTTATGAACCAGCAAAATCAAACGAAAATTCCAAAAATGGTTAAGATTATGAAGGATTAACATGTACACAGGGACATCCTCTACATCTAATCGAGGAATAGGATCAATTTGTGCCAGAGGATTCCTCAATGAAGGTTATTCATCTCTTTGAAGTGTCCCCTCCCTCATCATTGAAATATTTGAAATTTTTCAGAGTTTTGATAGCCCCCTAAGAGTTTTAAAAATTATCTCAAATAATCAAAGTGTTTAAGTTTATAGTTATAAGATGTCAAAGGTAGACAAAAGTTGTGCGTATTTTTTCGACTCTTAAGCAACAGAAATGTTTCTTAAAATTATTGAGAACTCTAGAATTCTTAGGGGAGCTTCCAGAACTCAAATATCTTTTAATTTTCACCACTCAGTATGATATTATTCGATCAAAAATTTTTGTAAAATGTTTTTGTCGTTTTTTGGGAATTCTGTTAGCCCCCCTAAGAGTTCTAAAAATTATTCTTTATAATCAAAGTGCTACAGTTCATAACAGAAGTTTTTTTTTTTTATTTTATTATTTTTTTGGCTTAAAAAAAGGTCCATTTGAAGACCTATACAGCATCAGAAGAGTTAAGGGTGTCAAAGTTGGACAAAACGTGTGGTTGCTGCGAGTATTTTTGAATGGCAATCTTTATGTTTTAAACAACATGATTATTTCTGTAAATAATTAACAACTCTCGAACTTTTGGGATTATCAGAACTCTAAAAAAGTTTCATATATTTAGAGGATGGGGGGCCAACTTCACAGAGGTAGGAATTTTATTCGTCAAATGTTTACGAGGTTAGTGATATAAACATATCTAAATGTATTTTTGAATACAGTTTTTATTTATTCATTGGTTATGCGTTATGGAACTGATTCAGTTTACATTTTAGCCAAAAATCGTAGCGAAGATACTGTCCCAAAACTTCTCCTCGCCAATCTCATCATCGACAACGGTTTTCTTGATAGAAGGTCCTTCGATATCGGTTAAGGTGATTTTCGGGTAATTATCTTGGACTGGTATCCATTCTCGACTCAAAGATCTAGGAAAAGTTTAAAAAAAAAAAAAATGTAAACAACAAACAAGGTTAAGTCTAACAATAATGATATTTCACTCACCCATTCGCAGCAAATGACAACCATACGTCCACCATCTCTTTTGACATTTCGATATCTGCCTCAAGAGTGAGCTCTTTGAATAAAGGGGTATCCGTTAGGTAGAGGGCGTCGTCTCCATGGCTCACCCCTGAAACAGGAAATAGCTTCATTATCTTCTTTGGCTTAGTTCTTAAATTAGCATCATAAAACTTATAAGAAGATCGTTCATTGACGCGTAATTAATAAAAGGAAGATGGTCCGGGCGGTCAAGGAACAGCTTATGTAGTACAAAAACTATTTAGTAGGCGTGGTATCCGGTACGCCATATTTGACAGTTGACAGTTTCTGCCGCATCCCCAGTGCCATAAATGGCTAGGCAGAGGGATTTAAAAAAGAAGTTGATAGTTACTCAATACGTGCGCACAGTTTGTTGTCGATATTGGTTTTTTTGAATTACTATTAATTATCAGTCACTTTTTTAATTAAATATTATAAAAAAATATTTTTACTGTTTTAGCTTTCTTTTTTTTTTTTAATAAACAACTTTGACCATTATATCCTTAGAATTTCCTACAACATTCCCACTCCCTTGCTTATACCAAAGACAATTAGTTGGCGAAGCCTTGATTCCTTAACCATAGAAAACATTGGTCCTTACCTTGACGAACTTTCCCTTTCCTTAGAACCCATCTATTCACTTTTATCCATTGATGACATGGTCGAAT
>NW_027107556.1:23504-27387 GCF_000696795.3 Halyomorpha halys | reverse complement strand
CCAATGTAATTTCATTCTACTATCTGAAAATTTGTAAACGCTCGCCAGATAAAAATCACACTATATGAACCTTGTAATTATTCTTAGGGGACATATGTCCCAGAATAAAGTTATTTTTTCATTTCATTTTCATTTCATTTCATTTCATATATCAGAAACAATAATTTATTTGTATCAAACTTTATATCTCGCTTAAAAGAAATTATTTTTTTATTAACTGTTCCTAGAAAACATTAATTGAAAAATTGACTAAGTTTATTCAATTTTACATTCACTCCTTACCTTTTAAATATATTTATGGATCCTTAACATTAACATTGAAATGAGTCTGAACAAAAAAGAGGAAGAAAACCACGAATTTCTGGAGAAAGGCTAAGTGGATTTTCATTATAGATATACCAAAGTATTGGAAATAACATTTACTACAACTTTTATTCTCTTATCATTTGCGATTAGATGAAAGGTTTTACAGATACTTATATTAATGTACGAAATCCCTATTAACTTTAATGTTAAGTTCCTTTCAAAGGGTGTGGCCTAATCCCTACCGCTTAGCTTCATTTTTGCTTAGAAGGAGTTAGAAGGGTTATGACATCCCATGGACATACCCAGCTATCTCCCCCAGAAGTAAAAAACAATTATCAATTTAATAAACTTTTTTTTCAAGAAAATACAAATTTTAATAACTAATAAAGTACTGCGATAATTATATATAATTTGCTTACAACGTTGGTTCCATTCATCTTTTGCTGCTGACAATCTAATTGACTATGGCTTCCCCTGGTTTCAGCATGGCTAATAGATAAGTACTGATACATTGTGTTATTACTGATATTAACACCCATCAGAAAAGAGGTAAGGTCTAAACCACAAGGACAGTGTGGAGGAATGATTCTTGGAAGAATCATCAATAAGTACCACCAGCCTATGAATTATGGCATCGAGTGAATTGGAGTTTTTTATGGATAGAGGTCATCTGGAGCATAGTGTCCCTACTATCAACCTGAGAATGGCAGATATTTAACCAATTTATTAGGGAGGGAAGGCTTGACAAGATTTCTAGAGAGTCTACAAATGAGAGTTGTTGAAAACCCCCTATAGATAATCTGGAAATATACAATTGAGGAGTCAATAGTATTTGACTCACCTTAAGGAAGCACCCCCAAGAAATTTCTTTTCCATCCTATAATGTCAGATAAAATAAGTCCTGGATTAATGGGGCTTCACAATTCCTCATAGTTTTTGAGCCAGCTACTGACCTTTGGCCAATATATAAGTACCCTATGCTTCATTTATGGTATCCTGAAAATACTTGAGCACATTGTCATGACCTACACTGCATTTGATGAGCTAAGGGCCACAATGATGAGAACCATGAGAATTTATGTTATCATAGAGGTAAAGAGAGTGAATGATTGTAAGAATGGATACAATAAATACAATATGATGAAGAAAAGACAATATACAAAATAAATACCAGTACAGAGATGTATAAATTATATAATAGAAACATTAATAATAATTTACATACCTCTGTAGTCCTATTTATTTTGTATATTGTCTTTTCTTTTAACTTCATTTGTTTTGTGTATTCTATCCGTGTATATTTATAATTTTTTTTCAATATATAATTTCTTGCCCCTATTATGTATATTATTATTTAATGTTTGCCTATTTTTAATATTTTCTTTAATTTTCTAGACTGTTTACTTTAAAATTATTTTTAAATGTAAGGTGCTTTAACTGACAATCCCCACTTTTTTCAATTTTATCAAAAGGTTCATTTTCGCTCTGGCTGAACGGTATATTTTCTATCTTGTTCATTATCTTCTTTTTCTCTTGATTTTATTCTTATCCCCCTTTTTCCATCTCTTATTTTGTACTTTAATTTTTTTATCTGTTATTTCCGTTTTTATTAATCGTCCATTACCTTTTATTATTCTTATTTAATCTTTACGTTTCACTGTATGTCTTTTTAATTTTACATTAACTTTTTTCATCTATGTTTACATCATTTTAGTGTTTGTATCTTGTTTAGCCTCAGCGAAGCCCAGCAACGTGGGGTGGAATGTTGGCTCAACAGAAATTTTCTGAATTTTTCTTTGACCACATCCAGACCATCTTCCGTTTATTTTAATAAGACCTCTACTGTAAGCACAGTATTGCTCAAGGGAAATAAATAATAATAAATAACTTATTTATTAGATATATATAATATAAACGAATGATGTTCTTACCTAAATCATCTGGAGTAAATAATTCAGCAAGTGAATGCTCTCCCCTGTATGAGAATCTATAAACATACACAGGAGATTTGTACAATGATGCATGGAGTTTGGCGAGCTTTCCAATTCCATGCAAAAATATGCAATCCCCAATCAACTAAAAAATAAAGTATAGTTAGTTCAATAGACTCTACGGGAACATTTATTATAAATAATTTAAACAAAATAGCTCTTCTTAACAACAAACAATGATTAGTAATTTCAATATAACTAATATAAGCATGTGCTATCCTCCTCTTTTAAGTTAAATTGTCTTTAATGAATTTTAATTATTTAAAAAAAACTAGAGTTATGTATATATTTTGTCGTCACTTCAATTTCAAACATTTAAGTAATAATCACAGTACAATTTTATTTATAACCATAGTCAGTACAAAACAAATAGGTTATTATTAGTTAGTATAACTAAAGGAATATGCCAAAGCCTTCACATATATTTTCGTATATGTATATATATTTCATATGGTAGTATAATAGTCCTCATGTAGAAAAAACAAAATAAAAAAATATAATTTTGCTAATTATGCAATTTAACTAAAGAGAGCATTAGTATTTATACATATATTTATCCATATAATAATCAATCTAGCTCAATAAGAAAAAATATTTTTTTAAAAATCAGTTGAATTTTAAAAATTACTGTTTTGTTGAAATTTGAATGCAAACATTCCTATATTCTCACTAAACACTATACTCTCTTTGTGTATTCAAATAAATGCTGTCTATTTTTTAAATATCAGAAGTGCTTTTTAAAAAATCTATATTTAATACTTATTTTGATTATTCTTTTGTTTTCCCTGCATACTATACATCCTGGAATTGTTTCTATTTCTATCTTTGAGTCTCTGTTTGATGTTTGAGGGTCTTTTAATATGATTATTATAAGTGAATTGCGTTTTACTATTAAAGGAACAAGGTCAACAATGTGTGAAGAGTTATAAAACTCGATAAATAAATTTATTTAACTTCAAAATATTATTAAAAAAAAAATTTAAATGCTATTTAAGATTCTATATCATTAAGAAGTGACTTTAAAATACTAAAATTAACTTAATTTTACAATTCCTGTGATAGAAAGGATAAAAATTTTAAGCAATTAATACTTTTAAAAAGTTTATAATCACATTTCCCAATATTTTAATATCAGTCTACATTTGCTTAAATAATATCTATTGATGATATGTAGTACTCATTTGAAATTCTTTTCCTTTTCCGGTTTATAATTATAAAGATATTATGGTTATTAGATTCATCGAAAATTAATATCTTTTATAGATATAGAAGTGATAAAATAAAGGGTTTGTTGTTTGGTAGAGTTTGAAAAGATAATTATTTATAAATTGGAATCATAATATATCATATTTATTCCAAACGAACATCTAAATCTATATCTTGGAGTGAAATGATATTTATGTATCTGTATTCATTTTTTCACAATAACTCTTTATTTCTTTCTAGACCTTTATTTAATCTCAACTTACTTCCTTAATTTTCCGTCTTGTAGTGTGTTAAATGTTTTTTTTTCTCATATCTACTTTTATATTTTTACCTGTTATTACATCTCCTGTTCATTTCTAACTTCATTGTTTACAATTATA
>NW_027107556.1:6396-22529 GCF_000696795.3 Halyomorpha halys | reverse complement strand
CTTTTATACTATAACTATTTTTATTTCTTCTTTTTGTTCATTTGTATATACTTTTCTTTTTATTTACATAATTTTAACCCTACCTTAATTTACTTTTTTTGTATCTCAGTATCCTATAATATCAAAATATTTTTAGTTGTTTTTGTATCTTTTTAGCCCTTGTATAAATAATATATTTTTATTTAACTGTTTTTGCTTTGCTCAGAGGTTTAGACCAATTTTGAGGGGAATTACAAGATTTTTTTTTTAATAATTATTACATACAATGTTCGATAAAGCTATATTTGATACATGGTACATTGTAAGGTGAATATACTTTTTGTATGATATACTGATGTGATTTGAATTTCTTTTTTCCTTTTACATATTTATTGTTTTTAAATCAGTAGGAAAATTAAAAAAATCTTCACAATAAAAGAAAAAATAATAAAAAAAAAGACAATACAGTAAATAAATATAAATGAAGGAGAAAATACACTTGAGTAAAAAATAAAATATATATAATAAACAAATTTTATATATACAATTTAACATGTGTAATTCATGTTTCAAGTTTTGTTTATGATTGGTAATAATATGTTTTGTTCGTTTGGGTGTGCATCTTTTTAGTGATGTCTTGTCATAGTCTACTATTTTTCGTATGATGCAGTTGTCAGAAATGGTAGTGAGAGAAAAGGTTTTACGTCAGAAAGTATATGTACTTTTAGTTGTCAGGAGTTATAAGTCAGATAACATACTTGGAATTATAGTGAACCAAGGATAGTTGTTTCCTATCCTCCTATGTATATTTTGAGTAATATCTAATTTTCTGTAGTTTGAGTCACATGTATAGCTCCAGACAGGAGTAGAATAAGCTATTGTTGAACGTATAACTGTTTTGTTAGGGATTAATTTGTTTTTTTGTAATAATTTAAAATTCCTATTAAAGTAAGGAGTCATCTTGTTAATAATGCTCTTAGCTCTGTTGCATTTTTTTTTTTTTTGTACTTGGAAAATGTTAAGGATTTGTACAGTACTAAGTTTAAGTAATTGATTGAATGAGTCTATGGGATTGTAGTACCATTAATAACATTTTTTGATTTATGACTGGTCTCCTTTTTATCAAACTTTTAAAAAAATTCTAAGTATAATTATATTCTGAGGGAAACATCTATTCAAACTATTTGCCTCTAAAGTCGGGAAAATGTGATAGTATATTTTTCCTTTGATGTACAGAAATGTCAACAAATATGCAGAGGGTTATGATAAGCATAAATAACAGAATTACATTTACATGAAACAGATAAAGCAATCAAACTAACCTTTATAATCCGATCTTCTGTACTTTTGTCAACTTGATAGTGTTCCTTTATCTTTTGACTGATCAATGGTTTGATAGATGATGGCGTAAAATCATCTATAAATAGAATAATGGGCAAAATCTCATTCCAACGGTTCATTAAATCATCAAACAGGGCAGGTTGCGCGTGTAGTGCTGTAATGAAAATATATTTCTGAATATTTAGACAAAAATAAAATAAAAAGCAAAAAATACAAACAATTATTGATATATCTTTTGAACTGGCTTTTTTTCCCTCCTAGGGTAGGGTTGTATTTTTTTATTCTTTCCAATACTTTTTCTACCTTTCCAAACATTTTCTTCATAAAGATTCATATGAGGTGGTAGAAGGAAAAGTGGTGTAACTCACTTTTTTTTGTAAATATTGAGCATTAGTCACATTTAAACTCTTCATAGTAAAATCTTTTTTATGAAATAGTAGTGTAGCGTATAACTCTCTTATTAGCTGCACAGTAACAGCACTTAATCGACATGTAAATGAAATATTGGTAATGGTTTTGAGAACAGTGGTGTAAGTCTGATTTATACAACTTGGTTAATCTGAGACTGAAGCTGAGCATATTGTACTCTGCAGTGATATCTGTACAGACCAAAATATAAATTGGAATTTTCCTCTTTCAATGCTAAAAGTTGTGTTAACACTTTGACAGCGGTTGCTGACACATTGTCAAGCTGTGGTGGCTTGGGAGCATAAATAAACTATCATCAAGGGAGGTCACTTTTCTGGTTTGTGTTTGGGGTCATGATAAGAGCTGTAGCAACTCCCTTTCACCTAGGCATGTCCCAAATGGTGTTTAGTACTGTCCTAGCTTCCACCAGCAAAGATCATTTTCATTTCTGCCCTCTTTAAGGATTTTTAAACTCCTTCAAATTTTCTTTATCATCAAATTTATTTTTTGAAATATATAAATTTATTTACTTATGTACATATGTATTTCTTTTATGTACTTGTGTGTTCTTATATTTCTTTTTTCCTTTTTTAACAAATATAAGATAAAATTAAAATGTATATATAAGAGAATGGTCGAATCTTTGTTCACAATAAACTTTTGAATTATTGGACCGATTTACATGCGTTTTTTTCAAAATGTTTCCTTTCACCATGGAAAGGTTTATACATAATGAAATCCTAGAATCCTCCAGTAAAAAAAATGTATGAACAAAATTAAGCATAAGGCTCAGGGTAAAGTAGGTTGATACATTTATTTTTTTAGAAAAAAGCATTTCATATTTATTTTTAGCTTCATCTTAAAGTACCAATTACCATATTTCAAAGAAATTAAAAATTAGAAAATTTTCACCTCGATTTATTCAGAGTTTTTTTTCCCTCTGGTGACTATTTTTCATATGATCATTCATAACTTCTCTTCATTTTATCCGATTCGTAAGTTAATATAACTGTTGGAAAGATGAATGTCTGCTCTTTCAGCAGACATTGACAAAACTTATATTATTTGTCTTATATAGGGCTTATATAAGGACGAAATATGGGTTTCAAATAGGAAAAAAATCAGACATTTTATTTTATATCTCTGGTTTTAATTTGTTTAATTAGACGCTGTTTGTGCAAGGATATAAATATATGCATTCATTAATAGTAGTAAAATTATTTACAATAATTGGTTTTTTATAGAAAAAAATTCATTGAGTTTTGAAAAATAATTTGAGACTTAAATTCGAGTAATTTAATATTTTATTAATAAAACTAGTTCACCATTTTTAATAATTTACAAATCTAAAATGTTTTTGAAATTGAGCCAAATTTCACAGAAATTATTCTTATTTACTTTTTGATTTTAACAGGAGTTATATAATATATAACTATATAAATATTTGATATCTGTAAATAGGGAAAACACCCTGAACCATTCTAAAGTTAAATAAAAAGATTTAAATAACATTTTAAAGTAAGTATTTTGCACCTCATTATCTAAATAATAAATAACTTTATTACAAAATAATCAAGTAATATTTCATATATGTTTAACTGTACATTACTTGATTTTTGAAAAAATGCTACTAGTAACCCACGGTTCCCTAACTCATACAATTGCTCAATCAAGACAACGAGAGTATAATAAATACCTGCGCCAATATTCAGGCCTTCATCCGCAGTAAATGATAGTAAGAGTGGAATGTCCATTGCACCCTTCCGCTTCAAAATGTCAATCGGTCGCTCAGATATAAATGCATTAGGGCCAGCAGGTTCAATCACAGGGCCATAAGAAGGGTATGGTAATTTCCAAGACTGTTTAAAGAAATTAATGGTTTTATCAGTGATATAAAGTATATTTCATAAAGGATGGATAGATAAATAAAAAAAGGATATCTTTTATGAGAAAAAAGTTATTATGAAAATTTATATTTTAAGGTTTGACAGATAAAAATTTCAAAATAAAGATTGTAATAAACTTTTAATTTAAGAGAATAAAAATGAATGGGTTATTTTGAGTCCGTGGTAATAAGTCTTATAAATTAATGGGTTATTTTGAGTCCCTGGTAATAAGTCTTATAAATTAATGGGTTATTTTGAGTCCCTGGTAATAAGGCTTATAAATTAATGGGTTATTTTGAGTCCCTGGTAATAAGTATTATAAATTAATGGGTTATTTTGAGTCCCTGGTAATAAGGCTTATAAATTAATGGGTTATTTTGAGTCCCTGGTAATAAGTCTTATAAATTAATGGGTTATTTTGAGTCCCTGGTAATAAGTCTTATAAATTAATGGGTTATTTTGAGTCCCTGGTAATAAGGCTTATAAATTAATGGGTTATTTTGAGTCCCTGGTAATAAGGCTTATAAATTAAAAAATATTGAAGAGTACCCAAAAACTTTTTGTGACATCGATTATGTGTTCCGCAGGCCTTCTCTGGAGGCACTTTACCATGAATTTGGTTTCATTTGTAGGACAGCCGAGTTCATTGGCCACAACTAACGCTTTAGACTGAGGATTTTTAACAATGGCCCAATGGTTCAATGATGCTCCGCTCATACACATGGCACCTTTGAACAGACCTGGAAAATAACCAAAACAAAATAACGCTGAGTGATTTCAGAAGTAAATTAAAATTAATTTATTACAAACACCTTTATAGATATTTTATTAAAGCTATAACAATAAAATACTAACGAATAATTTATTTAAGACATAAAAATAAAGCACTAAATTATGATTGATTAAAATCATTACTCTAATATAGCATAACATAACAATAAAGCAACAAAAAATAACTTATGACTTCAGAATTAAGTTAGAATTAGGTTATTACAATCACATTTGTTAAAGCCATAGTAATATAGCACTAAATTATAATTTATTAAAGCGATAGTAATATAGCACTAAATTATAATTTATTAAAGCCATAGTAATATAGCGCTAAATTATAATTTATTCAAGCCACAACAATAAAATACTAAAAATAAAATTAATGAGCGCCATAACCAGGTGGGAGGACAAAAACCAGATGGATAGAGAGAATCAACAAAGATGCAAAAGATCTGCATGCAGAAAATAGACATGGAGAAGGCTAGTTTTGGTGGCCAAAGATCTGCATGCAGAAAATAGACATGGAGAAGGCTAGTTTGATAACTATAAATAACATGGAGAAGGCTAGTTTTGGTGGCCAAAGATCAACTAGGTCTGTAGAGCCAACCGAAAAAAAAAAAACTACAACTATAAAGCACCAAAAAATAATTTATTTAAGATATATCAATAAAGCACTAAAAACTAATTTATTAAAGTACTTAGAATAATTTATTAAATAGATAACAAAAAAGTTTTGAAAAATAATTTATGAAAGCCATAAAAATAAAGCACTAAAAAATGATTTCTTAAATTCATAAAAATAAAGTGTTAAAAAATAATTTATGAAAACCATAACAATTAAGCAGAATCAAGCATCATATGATCATTCATGTTTAAATTGATGATTAGTTTTACAAATATCATTAGTAACAATGTATAATATGTAAAAGTTATTAAAAAAAATGTCTAATTTAATTCTACAAAATTTGTCATGTGATACCAACAAGTGGTAAAAAATATAAGTGATACATAAAAAATCAAAGAGAATGAATCAATGAGGAATTTGTAGGATGCAATAAAAAATTAGATAATTTTTTACTTGAAAAGATAAAATATGAGCTTTAGAATTGTAATATATGATAATTAAATCATAATACTTAAGCAACTGGTATGTAAATTTGTATGACTGTTTGATAAACATATTAATTACTTTTATTAGAAGATTATTACATTACCATTTATAATTAATTGTTGAAAGATGGTCTTGATGGCTGTCAAAACATGTACAGAAAATAAAAGAAACCATTTATTAGTCACCAACACGTTCTCCCCACTTTTCTGGGCTTCGTCAACGATAAAAAAAATCTTGGTTTTCAACTTATCCTCCCACCTACTTATTTCCCCAAATTTTGTGTAGATCAGTGGGCTCATGTTCGAGTTATTGTTATTTTTGTGAATATTGGAAAAAAGAAAATCTTAAGACCAAGGAAGATGGATATTATAAACAAATTTTTTTTGTTGTTATAAAAATTATATTTTATGATTTCTCAAGGAGGTAATAATGAATATAAATTTTATTCCTGCCGAGAATACAACAGTTTAACAAAGCCATAATGAAATCGGAAAAGATTGGGTGACCTGGTGCAAAGATCAGATTCTTTTCCTTATGCAATCAGATATTTCTATTTTTCCTTTTTCTCTTTTATATATTAAAAAATTCTTTAATATTTTATATTTATCTATTTTTTATCATTGCTAAAAATGAGAAGTTTTTATTTTTTTAAGATAAACAAAACTATAGGTACTTTAGAGAAAGATTAAAAAAACAAATATTATTGTAGCACTGTCATAAAATAATGGAGGATAAGACTTAGCTGATATTAAAAGCCACTTAGCTGATATTAAAGGCCACTTAGCTGATATTAAAAGCCACTTAGCTGATATTAAAAGCCACTTAGCTGATATTAAAAGCCACTTAATTCCACATCGACGTGTCGAATTTAATCAAAATCACTAGAGCCACTTTCGGACAATCAATTTTATTGAAAAAGTTGGTGTTACATTACTTTTGCATGATTGTAATATCTTCCCTTACTATATTTTCCATATATAGGTGAGTGAAAGTAAACAACAAAATTCAAACTATATCTTCTATGAGAAGTAACTAACAGGCTACCTCCTTGTGATATAGGTAATAACAAATTAGTAAGTCAACCAGAATAAATATGATTCTCACTGAATGTATCCTTGTATTTTTATGAACTCTTGTAATTTTATATTTATTAATTTCCTCAAACTTTGAGCTTAATATATTCAATAGCATTGAGGTATGAGGTAAATATTAACCTTACTAGTTTATTGTTTATTAATAACAAAGTAAATTAAACTTTGTTTAATTTTGTATATCTTTTTCCATAAAAATTTTTATATATTGTTGTAGTTTTATCACGCTTTACTAAGTTTGTGTCTTATTTTCATTTAGTCCTATTAGTTTATAAATAGTTTTTTCTGTGATTTTCTTTTTGTACTTTTTTTTACTGCTACTTGGATCATCTTTCTTCAATAAATTATTTTTAAATTAACATGACTTATACATTGCCGGTATTCTGATAATTTACTTTTACTTAGTATGAAGTATAAACTGATCCAAATACTTACCTTTACTTAGCGGTGAAAGTAAGTGCAAATGACAACTTCCACCACCGGCAGAAATGCCTGCTAAAGTGACACTCTTTGGATTTCCTCCAAACATTGCTATGTTCTGTTTAATCCACTTCAGGGCTAAAGTTTGATCTTTCAAACCATTATTTCCAGGCAGAACATCATCCTCAGCACTCAGGAAACCTAGTGTATTTTATTAATATTAATATAATATTATGTATTTTTGCTGAATATTTAATAATAATACTACTATAAGAAATTTATTTGTATATTATAGAAATCTAAAAAATTAAAATTGTTTAAAAATAATCTCACCTAATGCTCCGAGTCTGTAATTAAATGTAACAAAAATGATATCTTTATCAAGAAGTATATTCGCCTTGTGAAATGTTGATTCCATAGACATAAAGCCTCCTCCATGAATAAAGGCTATAATATCCAGAAATTGTTTCTCTCCTGCTTCAGAAGGTAACTTAGAACAAAAAAAAAATTTATTGTGTACTTTTTACCCTAAATCATGATATTTAACATTACTGTGGCTCATTGTGAAAGCCATAATCCTAAAAAAAGAAATATCTTACATTATTTTATTCTCCATATTTTATAATCTTTCATTCTTTTGCAATTAAGTTCGTATACTCTGAAAATTCCCAAATTAGAACCCCGAAACTTGCTCATATTAGAGAAAAAATATTTTATTATAAAAGGTCAATCCAGTGATTGATAACTGTCTAGGTTGGTCTCTGAAAATATAAATTTTAGAAAAGGGTTGCTAGGAAAAATCCTTTCATAAAAAAAAAATCATAAAGTAAGTACAAATTGAATTTACTTAAGAATATTTGAATACAAATTTAACAATTTCTAATAGAGTCCTGTTCACAGACAAATCTAAAATTAAATTATTTAGATAAGGAGAAGATGGTTGTGGGGTGGCATTATAATTTTCATTGCTGTGACTGTTCTAGATAACATTTTTTATATTAAAATATATCTTAACTTTTTTTTCTAATATTTCTCAGAAAAAAAGATTTTACTATATTCAGGTTTAAATTGAAGGCTTATGAAAATTATTTCTATGAGATTAGTCATCACTTTCACTCTTCTTATTTCTATGACATTAGTCATCACTTTCACTCTTCTTATTTCTATGACATTAGTCATCACTTTCACTCTTCTTATTTCTATGACATTAGTCATCACTTTCACTCTTATTCCTTTCATCAAAGTCAGGGGAAAGAAAAAATAACCATCTATTCTAAATCTCAATCTATTTTAAATTACCATTGTCATGGCTATCTATAGTTATTGCCTTTTTTTTAAAACAAAAAAATGCTTGTATTTTATCATGACTTACTTTTTATGAAATGAGATCATAAAATTAATAATTAGGCAATAATTCTATATTGGTTTACTGTCATGACATCTTTTTTGGACATGATAGTAGGTGTGAAAATTTGAAATTAAATTTTAGAGTAGATTTTGCGCTCAAGTTTCTATCCATAATGGTTTTAACTATCCTAAGAACATTCACAATATTTTTTGTAGCTATTTGTTGAAAATTGGGAACTAAATAGTGTTTCTTATTATTTGAAAACATTATTTTTTTTTCTTCCAATACTGAACAACCCTCATTATTTATTAAAGTTTTGTTAGCTTTGGAAAATGGATTGTAATGTTTTATTTTTATGTTTATGTTGCATTTTTTGTTTATATAAAATGATTTCAACTATGGGTTATTTAATTGTTTATTGTGAACACCTTTGCTTCAATTCCTTGTTATATAACCAGAAGGAATGATCCTTTCAGATTTCATTGTATTTAAGTTGATTTGAGAACCTTTGTTATTCAGGAACCTTAAGCATCTTTCTTAACTTAATAACCAACCACCATTATTTATTATTGTTTTGAAAAAAGGATTGTATTGTTTTAGTTTAATGTTCATATTGCAGTTTAATTTGATATGATCCTATTAGTTTTGATTCAGATTTGATCTGAGAACCTTAAATTTTTTTACTTTACAACCACAGGAATAAATTATAATTTAAAAAAAAAATGTCCATTGTTTTCTTTTTATCTTTATATTTGCATAGTAAAGATAAAGATAAAAAAGACAATTTTATTATTAAATTCAAATTGTCTTTTTTATCTTTATATTTGCATTTTCATTTTATAAAAAAATATTCCAATTTTAGGCTATTTCATTGCTTATTGTTACTCCATTCTGTTTAATATTTAAAGATTTTTAAATTAAACAAATAAATCCTCTTTTTATTATCCAGAAATGCTCATGCATGAGCCAGGTGATAAAGATAAAAACTAACCTAGCCCTTTGAAACCTAGTCTTTTATTTTAGTTCTGTAATCTTGATCAATAGTTTTATTGTTTTTGTGAGGTATTGTTAATAAAAATTGGTTTTGAGTGATATTTTTTTAATTTGTGATTGATTCCTGTACTATGGTTAGTTTAATAGATAAATAGTTAAATAAGTCCTTTTTAAGACCACCTAATAAGAGACATGGCCCTGGTATAGTTTTACCATTAATTATTAATTTAGAGATTATAATGTTCTAATTTAGTGAATAATTGGTATAAAATTCAAATGTTATTAAATGAAGTATTCTTCAGTCACTGTATTTTTATTACCTGAAGATTTTTTAACTGTCATAAATTTGTTTAATGACTTGTGGTGACATTTATTGATATAGGTACTGGTGCTAAAACTGAATCCTGATAAAATTACTAAAAAAATACCCAATAAGTTTTTTTATATTTATTCCTTCCTAATCCTAATGCCACATAAAACATTACTAAAGCAGTATTTATCTCCCTTGGCCTAACTACTTTTCAAATAGTTTACCAAACAATACTCAGAACTTTAATTAAAACATGCTAAAAGAACCCAATTTTCGGTTTCTTGGGTTTCAATTGAAAATTGATAACATTGCAATTCACTATTTTTATTTACTTATTACCTTTGGCTCAAATATATGATAAGACACGCAAAAATGACTCTCATTTATTTGATTTAGCATGAAAAAAGGTAACAACATCATTAACAGACTATTATCTGATATTGTTTTTCTAAATGTAGTTCATTATTTACAATGTTTGATTTTATGATCGATAAGTTCTTTCACTAGCTTAAGTTCTTTTCGATTTAATGATATTAAATTATTGATAATTAATATTCTGTGTGTTTAAAACATTGAATAATTTGTTTTATATGACATTTAAAAAATAAGTTTAAAATTATTCATTTGTGCAGTTTTGAAGTAATTCTTCTTATGAAATAGTTATTGAGGTTTTGGCAAAATACCCGGATTTGCCTATCATTCTTAATTTTATTTTTTTAAATAATTTCATTTTGGCTCAGTAGTTCTCTTGTGTTAAAAAAAAACTTTAATTTATTTTACAATTTGTAAATTATGAAGATTCCTTTGAAACCCAATATTTATCAATTATGATATTTCTTTCTCCTTAATTGCTGTGATGTACAGAAAATGAAAAGTATTATTCGTTAAAAATATTTCTTCGTACCTTAGGGGTGTAAACATTTATGTAGAGGCAGTCTTCTGAACCTGTCTTGTCTCCTATCATGTCCATTTGTAGGCATTTCGGTGGTTCTCTTGTTGCATTATAAACACCTGTCCAAGCTTCCGCTGGCAACGGTTCCTAAAATACAGAAAATACAAAATATATTATAGATTAGTTTAAGATGTTTATAATAAATTATTATGATTCTACTACCTTGAATCTGTATTTTCCTAACGGAGGCTTTGCGTAAGGTATGCCTTCAAAACTGGAATATAATCTGTTGCCAAACGTTCTCTTATACAGACCTTTTACAATTCCTTGTTCTAAAGTCACCTCAGGTTGTGTCGATGCATATATCAATGGCAATGTACATAAAAGAATAGTTCCGAAAACTATTATACTAAACATGTTACTTGTTACTTAAGAACCTTGAGTTGTTACAAGCTGTTTCGATCTCACCTTATCTACTGAATGATCCAAGATACAAGGCTGACTCAAGAGGTGCAGTGCTGTTTTCTCCTAGTTATAATTTCCCTTTTTCAAATTTGAAATGATCATTTTTTCCCTTCTATTATAAGCCCTATTTGGTAATAAAAATAATAAGTTATATTTAAAAAATTTAAGGACCTTTCATTTTTTAAAAATGAAAAATCGTTGAAACACATATTTTTGGATAAAATTTATAAAATAAAAAAACTGTTAATTATTTATGCCTATTTTTGACCATACAGTTTAATTCTATCCGAGTTCAACTTTAATGGACTTTGTTTTGTCAACTTGAATGTGGATTAAAAAGCTGCTAAGAAGGGTTGAAAACGGGTATTTATTAGTCTTATATATACTAATAAATAAAATATGTCATAAATAAAGTTTAATTCTTAATAATTATGTTTAATAAAATTAATTTAGTGTTATATAAACATCAAATACTAGATATTGTACGCTATGACATTATATGATATATCAGGCATAAAGGTAGATTTTTATAATTTTAATTTACCTTTACTCCTAGTTTGAGAACTAGTTATTATTAGTATTACTGTGGAGATTTTTTAATAAAAGTATTTTATTCATGATGAAACAATATTGAAATAGGACTTCTCATATATGGTTACCAAATTTTGGGATATTTTAGGGAATATTTCCCCTGAAAAGGGAGATACTGAAGTTGTGCATCACAGGTTAATTTTGAACATTCTTTCTAAAGTTATAGAATATAATTTTAAGTTGTTCAATTAAAAAAAGAAAAGGTTTTTCATATAAGGATTTCATTCTATAACAAATAAAATAAAAAAACCAATAATTAAAAAAAAAGATTCATTATTGTTGTAAGAAACTTTGAAAAAATGAGCGGCACTAAAAATGTATTCAACATCATCCAAAAAGGCATTAAGAGACCTGTTAGAATGCATGTTCATTTAAATTTTTACTTTTTATTTCATTTGCTTCTTTTGTTCCTTAGCTTCTTAGTCCACCAAACCTCGACCGGAACTTTGAATCATGGGAGAGGTATTCAATTAACACTAATTTAGTTTTGCCTGTTTTAGGGCTTTTCTACTATTTTACTCTTTTTAAGCTAAATATTGATTTTTATTAGTAATATATAAGATGAAGATTGTCCGAGAGTGGTAAAAAAAGATAAATATTAATTAAACTATTTATTGTGAGCCAACATTTTGTCCCACTTTGCATTCCTTCATCAGGGCTATAAAAGATATAAACATCTAAAATAATGTAATAAATTAAGGGAATAGATTTATGAAATAGCAAATCTCTTACTTTTTTTTTTTTATTTATAATAAAAATATTATTTCAGTTGTTAGTCAGTTTAATTACTATTCAACCGCTGTTGGACCATCTTCCTTTTATTACTACATTTGGTTAATCAGCGATCTTCCAATATTTTAATATTGTTCATGTTTTAAAATAATTGTTTATCATCAATTTACTTTTTTACTACAATTTTTTTCCACCCATTTTGAAAATAACTATTATAGTGAACATTTTATTTTAAATAAATAAAAAAAAAGGTAGATGGTTTGGGTATGGTAAAAAAAAAAATTCAAATAGCTATTAAACTATTTATTGTGATCCAACATTTCATCCCACTTGGCAGGACTAAAAAAAAATACAAACAACTGAAATAAAGTAAGAGATTTGCTATTTCATAAATCTATTCCCTTCATTTGTTAAATTATTTTAGTTGTTTATATATTTTATAGCCCTGATGAAGGAATGCAAAGTGGGACAAAATGTTGGCTCACAATAAATAGTTTAATTAATATTTATCTTTTTTTACCGCTCTCGGACCATCTTCCTTTTATATATTACACATGGTCAATAACGATCTTCCAATTTTATTTTAAAGTTTGAAAAATAAAAGTTTTGAAATAGTAAACTTATTTTATAATACAACTTTTATTCTGCTGATAAAAAGTTTTAATTTTTTTATGTTATAAGTTAAAAGTTTTTTCAAACCTTGATTAAAATCCAATGAACGTACAATTTCTTTAAAAAATTTTGACCTGTGGCACAATCTTCAAAAAATCTGAAATAAATTGAAGTTGTCAACATGACTTAAGTAAAGATGTCCTATGGCTTTGGTTTAGCACTGCTCAACATCTTTCTCAACATTAGTTATTCATAGTAGTAATTTTTCTACATATTTTTGTAAATTTATTGCGAGCCGACATTTCAACCCACTTTTGAGGGCTTCATCAGGGCTAAAAAAGATTCAAACAACTAAAATAATGTAATAAAGTAAGAGAATAGATAAGATGAAACAACCGGCCCAGTCCTAAGTTCTCTAAAGAAGTTGATTAAGAGGAGAATAGATAAGATGAAACAAAAGTTAACTAAGGTATGTCTAAAAATAATGTAAAATATATGAAAATTTATATAAAATTTAACTAAGTAAATTAAAGAAAATAATTTAGTCTTATGTCTGATGATGAATGATGAATTCATCACCAGCAACGCTGAAAAAGCTGAAGTGTTTGCAAATTTTTTTGAGGAAATGTTCTCCAATACAGAATGTGAAAGTAGTCCGAATTTAGATAATAACAAAATTGAGGAGTATTTAAGTCTCCTCACAGCAGTTGAGCTCCATCCTAAATTCGCGACCCCAAAAACTGATTGAAAGGCTTAAAATAAAAAAAAGTCCTGGACATTATTTGAAGCATTCGATAAGGCCTGGCAGCAAGGTCTCCTATACAAGCTAAAGTAGGTGGACACTCCAAAGTACTTATACGACATTCTGAGCTCATTCCTCAACGGTAGAATATTTTCTGTTGGAATAAATGACATGAATTCTACCCTCAAAGAAATCCATGGCGGTACTACACAAGGTTCTGTCCTATCTCCTATTCTGTTCAACTTCTATGTTCAGAACATCATTCAGTCCACACATACCTCCATAGCTATGTTCGCTGGCGATACAGCAGTGTTCTCTCAACATGATGACATAATAGTAGCTAAAAATACTTTGCAAAGACACCTTAATGAACTAGAACAATACTTCAATAAATGGATAATTAGTCTGAACATTGGAAAATGTACTTCAAACGTTTTTACTCTCAGACACCTTCCAGAACTGTTCTTCAAAGGTAAAAATATAAAATGGAATTGGTTTTTGAGAAACGTCCAATTGAATCAGAAATTGCTAATAGAGACAATAGAGGATTACACCAAAAAAAGGTTCATGAAGTTCCACTCCCAGTTGCCGACAGTTAAAGGAGCAGTGACCTACAACTTGGGAAATCCATCCACAACCCGAAGACTGAAGCCCAGGCTGCTGCAGGACATCCTATTATTAGTTCTATATTTACCAGTTCTTTTATTGTCACTCTACAATTTTGTTTTATCTTAACTTTCTTTTTCTTAAATTCACTTTCTTTTTTTTTTTTCCATTAGAAGTCAATTATTTATTTTGTTAAATCCATAGATGTCATTGTTGTTTTTGTTATTAACTTTACTTTTATGTTTTATCAAGAATTATTATTTTAATCTATTTATTTTATTTTTTTTTTTTATATATATAGCATTGTATTTAGTTAGGGATGTTTTTGTATAAGACTATACCCCCCATAATCAATTGTTAAAAAAAAAAAAGAACAATGAACCTCTTACATCAACCATGTAAAGCCCATGGGGCTCATCTGGTATTAAATAAATAAAATTCATTCTTATATAAATGTTCGCATATTTTAAATCCTATTCAGCCAAACTTTAGTTCACTTTTATTTTATGTTATCTGTTCTCTTACTTTGTTACATTATTTTAGCGGTTTGTATTTTTTTTAGCCCAATAAAGTGGGCTGAAACGTTGGCTCACAATAAATAGTTAAATTAATATTTGAGTTTGTTTTTTACCATCTCCTTTTTATATATTACACACAGTAAATCAACGACCTTCTAATATGTATATTTTTATTATAATTAAAGTCAGATTGGGTTATGTCTTTATTTTATGAGTTTCAAATAAATTTTCCTCATTTACACAACAAATATTGACTTGGTATATCAATTTTTTTTTCTTTAAAATTTTTTCCTTATTATTTGATCATCAGTCAATAGTATTAGATAATATGAAAAAAATAAATAAAATATTTTTGTCTTTATGAAAAATGTTATCTCTGTATTACACAAAATCTGTTATCTGATAAGAGGCTAAGCCTGAAACAGCTCATTCATTTTCCCATTTGTTGAGCCATAATAATAGTTATTCGGGTTTGGTCTATTTTTGAAAACATCCTGATCACTGAATATAAAATATTTGTTATATTAATATTTCAATATTAATTGAGGAGAAGATAATACGGTCAGTGAAGAACATAATTAATTAAGTAAAAAACTTATTTATTAGTACCGACGTTTTGACCGGAATTCCAAGCCTTCAGCAGAGCTAAGAACAAAAAACAAGATACCAGCCATAATGAATAAAAGGAATTACAGAATGCTAAGAAAATAACTAACGTATAGATATTTAAATAGTGTTGAAAGACATGTGTGGTCTGAGTATTATAATAAGATAAAGGCTGTATAACAAAAGAAATAATAAAATTAAGTAAGAGGAAAGAGCAAATAATAAAATAATAATAATTATTAATAACAAGTTTTTACTTAATTTTGTTCTTCACAGACCGCACCTCTAATCATCTTCTCATTTATATATATCCATGGTCAACAATCAACAGATCATTTTCAATATTAATTATATGATTGACAGTGAATCAGTGAGCTTGGACAAAAACACTTCTATTTCCAACAGAACAAAACTAAAAAAGGTATTAATGTTGTAATAATTTATTTTAAAATACAGAATATTCAAGTTGAAATGTATTGTGAAATCAATTTCACAAAGAAAAATATTGTGATTCCCAGCTGGTCGTTTGAAAAATAAATTCCCGCAACTTCGACAGGGATTTTCTACTGGAAAATGGTAGTAGTCAAATCCTCCACTACCTTCCCGCCGCTCCTCTACTATTCAACTTCCTTCCTGAGTTATTTGTTTTTATCTGTAATTAAGAACTTTTTTGTGAGTACTTATATGAATAAGATATTTATTTAATAGTCT
>NW_027107556.1:894-1501 GCF_000696795.3 Halyomorpha halys | reverse complement strand
CTCAAGAGAACCTTACTATTATATTCAGACAAACTATAAAATAAATATCTTATTATTATTAAATTACAGCTCAAGAGAACCTTACTATTATATTCGGACAAACTATAGAATAAATATCTTATTCTTATTAAATTACAGCTCAAGAGAAACTTATTGTTCTAGTCTGATTAACTATTGAACGATTTTCTTTTCTTATTAAAAGTATACCATATAAAATAAATGCTTCCGATACATTATCAGGTTACAGAGTCTTATAGTATATAATTTAGGTATCTTATATAAATATCTTATAGAGTATTATAATTTAGTTCTTCTAACGTATAGTAAATATAAGAAGTAAGTGAACGTATATATTACAAAATATTTATAATTCAGAACTGTAGCCGAAAATAGTGGTGTATTATAAGCTAACCTTTATCAAAGGGGAAAAGGAGTAAGTGTTTAGGGAAAGAAATTTTCCCTCTTGAAAGGTGGTTAATTTTGGTAACCTACCCATTGACGACTTGGTTCGGAAGTGACAGTACACTCTTGTCTCCAAAAAATAGACCTCCGCCATTTTGGGGGAGCTGATGGAAACAATTACCAATTTTATTAATGAATACGTACT
>NW_027107556.1:0-243 GCF_000696795.3 Halyomorpha halys | reverse complement strand
CAATGTTTAGGTCTCCAATTTTTATTGTATCTGCTTGATTTTTCTGGGATTAAAGAAAACAAAATAGCTTTTAGACACTTTTTTTTTAGCAAACTTTAGCCATTGTTTTTTGAAGATTTAGTAAGGCACTCTTCATACACTGAAAACAATGAACAATGATATCCATATCATTGGCGTGAGCTATATTTGCCACAATTTATTGAAAATCATACTTCATACCTGTAAATTCTGATTCCCTGATGG
>NW_027107555.1:0-1198 GCF_000696795.3 Halyomorpha halys | reverse complement strand
TTGGGACCCTTGGCAAACGCTTGGTACAGCCCCTAGCAAATACTTGAGGTACCCTTGGCAAACGCTTGTGGCAACTCCTAGCAAATACTTGGGACACCCTTGGCAAACGCTTGGTACAACCCCCAGCAAATACTTGAGGCACCCCTGGCAAACGCTTGTGGCAACTCCTAGCAAATACTTGGGACCCTTGGCAAACGCTAGGGGCAACCCCTAGCAAATACTTGAGACACCCCTGGCAAACGCTTGGTACAACCCCTAGCAAATACTTGAGGCACCCCTGGCAAACGCTTGTGGTAACTCCTAGCAAATACTTGAGGCACCCCTGGCAAACGCTTAGGGCAACTCCTAGCAAATACTTGGGACACCCCTGGCAAACGCTTCGTGCAACCCCTAGCAAACTCTTGGGTATGCGCGTTTAAAATAAAACAAAATAGAAGTAATAATTTTAACTACACTGTGAATAGGGATTAATTTGGCCAATCAAAACAGTTAACATTTTTGTAGTATCTGAGCGCCTTGGTGAGAAGGTTATACTATTTTACACGACTTAGCAGTCAAGCGGGTTTAATCAAGTTATGTACTTACGGTGCGTTGAGGTCAGTCTAAGTAGTGATGGGATATCTGAATAAAAACAAATCGATATCGGTATTGTATCGACACTAAAATATTTTATACATCGAAACTTTAAAAATTAAAAAAATTATAATTTTAAAATTGTAATATAGCAAATCATAGCAGGAACCTATTTCATATAAAAATCTAATCATAATATACAAAGAAATCTTATTAATGGTAAAGAAAAGCAATGCCATAACAAATATAACAACTCCCACTGACCATTAACAAAATATAATTGGGTATGTTAGTTGCAAAATTCTATTTATAAAAAATGTAAAAAAAAAAAAATCAAAATTCCAATAATCTCCAATTTAAATTATAGTAATTATAATTAAATTATCTGATATCTACATCCATCTTTAGTAGCGATGATCCAAGAAAACATCAATATGGTATTACTGAAAAATTTTAATATTTCAGGGAAATTTTTAAATGAAATATTAAAATTTTCTTTTGATATCAAAACTCCACTATCTTGTTAAAATCAATACAAAAACTTAAAAACGATATTATAACAAAATTTAATAGAAATATCAATAGTTTATTTTTTAAAAGTTCAGAAATTTTAAGGAAAGTTTGA
>NW_027107554.1:262667-266980 GCF_000696795.3 Halyomorpha halys | reverse complement strand
TATATATATATAAATCTATTATTGTTATTCAAAATAAATTTAAAGTTTGAAATAACTTATTAAGATATGTTTAAAACCGCATATTAGGAATTTAAAAAGAACTTAAATCTACTAAGCTAATTAAGTTAAATCTACTAAGCTAACTTAAATCTAAAAAGAACCAAAATCTACTAAGCTGAATGAAATAAATAATATTGTAATTATCAATATTGTTAATCATAGTAACTTAGTTAAGTTAGACATGATTATATCTAAAATCAGACAAATGAATCTCCATACAACTATGCAGATATGATTAAATTTAAACATTGTTGATTCGTCTGTGTTTATTCTTTCAGAGAAAATGAGATGTGTTTGCAATGCTAGTAACAGAAATAAGCATTGAAGAGGACTTGCCATATAATTTAAATATTACGAAAAATTTGATTTCAGAACCAAATGATATTTTTGACCTTGGGTTGGATGGAGATCATATTCATTAAACTGTCTCCGTCATTCTTCTACGTATTCATAATTTTCCCTCCAAAGTTTCATCTTTCCTTCCTCTTGGAAAAAGTTTATAATATGTCTTTTGAACAAAGTTCCTTCTCCATTAAAAATTTAAGATTTCAGACCTATTTCTATCTTTTCAAATCCATCCAGTCCTTTAGAAAGATAGGTCCATCACCAACTTTCTTCATTGTATCTTGAACAAAGTGTTCTATGATGCTCTTCTAAAAAATCCCTTTCAATCAAGTTTTCATTCTGGCTATTCCACTCAATCCACTTAATTAAGAATCACCGAAGATATATAATTTTCCATTGATAAAAAGATAATAATAATATTAATCCTTTTTGATTTTTCAAAAGCTTTAAATTCTGTTGAGATTCTCCTGTCTAAACTCTCTATCTTTTCCTTATCCAACTACATTTTGGATCAATTACTCACAGACAGTGGTCATCTGTGATAACTCCTTTTATCTCCTATTTCCCTCTTGTATGGTGTTCCTCAGGGCTCCTCACTATCACCAACTCTTATCTTTGTTTGCATAAATGATTTTCCCAATCTATCTACCACTCCTGATACTATCTATATGCTGATGTTCTCCAAATTTATCTTTCCTTCCATTCTACCAATCTCATCAAGACATTCCATACAGAAACTGCAGGATATAATAGAATTTTTCGATTGGGTGAGAGAAACAAATTGGTGCTGAATGCAGGAAAAAAACTATCTTCATCGGTTCCAAACTCCTCTAGCAATTCATTATTATCCATTACTTTTCCTAAAAAAAAATCGTATTCCTATCCATAACTCTGTTAAAAAATTTGGAGCCATTTATGATCATCACCTGTCCTGGAGTATTATTATTATTACACTGAGGGTCGGGAATCCTTTCCTCACTTCGACCCAATAGGATCTTTTGTGAGTTACCCCTCTTTCCACTAGAGATCCCATATGAATCCTATGCTTCTTATGAAGTTCAATAATTCTTTTGGGTTCATTCTAGAAATGTCTTCAGGTTCCATTCTGTCCTGTTCCAGATACTGCAATCTTCTGAATGCAAGGGCTTCACATTCACACAGAATGTGCTGTGTCTTTTCTTCATCTTCCATACATAGACGGCAGGTGGAATCCTCCACCAGCCTCATCTTCTTAAGATGATATTTTAAGGGGCAGCGGCCCGTGAGGAGTCCTGTTATCGTCCTCAGTTCATTTCTAGTAAGGTTAAGGTAAAATTTTGCCTTTTCCTCTGATATTTTAATGAAGAGCTTGGATTGTTTCATACCTGGTTTCAGCGTCCAGTATGTTTCCTTCTCTTTTTGTTCCCAGGAGTTAACCACATTCCTGATTGCACTTCCAGATATGTTGCAATATGGCAAGTTAGCAGGGCCAATTAGCATCATTTCTGATCCCTTTCTAGCTAGGGTATCTCCCATCTCATTACCTTCAATCCCCTCATGTCCTGGGGTCCACATCAAGGTCAGTTTATTGCCTCTGGCTAATTCCTTTAGTCTCTCTAGGCAATTCCAGACTAGCCCTGATTTTATAGTATAGGACATTATTGCCTTTAAAGCAGCCTGGCTGTCTGATATTATATAAATCCTTTTTCCTTTTGGATTGTTTTTAATGTTTTCTAATGCCGCTATTTCTATTGCGTGTATTTCAGTTTGGAAGACAGTTGGGTATATTCCCATTGCTAGGGTTCTTTTGCAATTAGGTCCTACAACCCCAGCACCTGCTTTTCCTTCCTTAACTGATCCATCAGTATACCAGACCAATGCGCCCTTCTCAAATTTAGGGCCTCCTTTCCTCCATATCTCTTTGTCTGGAACACATACATTAAAGTTCTTTTCAAAATCAAGTCTTTTGGGTAAATGGTCACTTAAAAAGCTCATCCATTCTTTACCCTTAATCTTATTTAGGATCTTTAAGTGCCCTTGATAGTTTCCTGGTTTATAAATCCAGTCACGTTCTATACTTAAGGCACTCATTATAGCTTCTTTTTGTATCCAGATGTGTAGGGGAGTTAAATTCAGAATTGTCTCCATAGCTGCTGTGGGGCATGTTCTGATTGCTCCTGTCACACCTAGACACACCATTCTTTGTACCTTTTCCAGTTTTATTTGTGAGGTTTTTCCTCTGTTTTCGGCCACCAAATTGCCGATGCGTAGGTTATCATGGGTCTTATAACCCTTGTGTATAACTATTCTGCCATTTTGGGTTTAATTCCCCATTTTTTCCAAATAAACTTTTACAAGTCCGTAGGGAAGCTCTAGCTTTAACTATGACTCTGTTTATATGGGAATTCCACTTGAGTTTCTGATCTAGAATTATTCCTAAGTACTTCACCTCTTTTGTGGTATTAATCTGTACTCCTCCCAGTTTGCAATATTCTATATTAAGAATCCTCTTCCTCGTAAAGGGTACAATGGTGGTTTTGCTTGGATTTATGCTCAATCCTTGTTCTTGGCACCAATTCCAAGTGACCTTCAAGGCTAGTTGCATACGCTCTATCAAAGTTTCTTCATGCTTGCCTCTTATTATTATAGCCAGATCATCTACATAACCTATAGTTTCAAACCCTTCATTTGTTAGTTTATATAGGAGACAGTCTACCACCATAGTCCACAAGGGGGGAGAAAGGACGCCCCCCTGCGGACATCCTTTAGCTGTTTTTATCTTCAACTCTGTTTCACCTACCTTTGCTATAATGCTTCTGTTTATTAGCATTTCATTTATCCAAGAGACGGTTGCTTCACTGGCTCCTTTCCTCCTGGTAGCCTTACCTATTGTTTCATGTGAGGTATTATCAAATGCTCCCTCTATGTCCATGAATGGACACAGTGCTATTTCCTTATTATCTAGAGAATTCTCTATCTTTTTAACAAGACAATGCAGCGCTGAAATTGTTGATTTTCCTGCTTGATAGGCAAACTGATATGGATGTAGTTGGGAGTTCTGAACTATTAAGCCCCTTATGCATGCATCCATTACCTTTTCCATTGTCTTTAATATTACTGAGGAGAGACTTATTGGTCTATATGCCTTTGGGTCATCCTTAGGCTTGCCAATTTTTGGGATAAAAATTACTTTAGTCTCTCTCCATAGTTTTGGGATATATCCCATTGCATAACTTGCCCTGAATATTCTACCCAGTGCTTTAACAAGCTTTCCTTTCCCTTGTATCAGATGGGCAGGAATTATTCCATCTCCCCCAGACGCTTTATAAGGTTTAAAGGTGCTTATAGCCCATGTTATTCTGTCTGTGGTGAATATTTTGTTTGCCTCTTTCTGGACTCTTGTGTTTGGCCTTGGGTATTTCCTTTCTCTTCTAGACTCAACCTCTTCATTTACAAAGGTGCATTGAGGAAAGTGGGTTTTTAATAACCCTTTCAGTGTTTCCTCTTGATTCTCTGTATAAGTTTTATCTGATCTGCAGATGGAGACAGGACCATTGTCCCGGTCTTTTTGGAGGACTTTATGTATTCGGGCAGCTGAGGATGAATCCCTATACATAACTTCCTCCAAGACTGTCTCTTTGATTTTCTAATTTCTTTATTATATTCTGTTAGGGCTTGTCTATACTCCTCCCATTTGCCTTGCCCTTTTGCTCTATTAAAGAGTTTTCTCGCTCTTCTCCTAAGATTTTCTAGTGTTTTATTCCACTATGGTACATCCCTTTTTGTCTCTCTTTTCTTTATGGGGCAGCTTTCCTCATAGGAACTATGAATTGCATTATGCACTTCAGTTGCTGCCCTTTCTAGAGATTCAATTGTTTCTATTGGGTACGTTTCAATCCCTAGTTCTGAGGTTAATAATTCCTCATATA
>NW_027107554.1:260241-261981 GCF_000696795.3 Halyomorpha halys | reverse complement strand
CCCGGCCCCCCCTTAACCCCCTCCCTGGTAGCGTCGGGCTTCTTAGCTCCACCTAGCTGCCTGAAGTATGCCTCTCTTACGCCAAAGTATATCGTACCCTGTTCCGTGAGGGCCTTCAGCTGCTCTTTTTCTACACCTACCACTATCTGAGTGCCTTTAGGGTTATCTGTCCTGGAGTAATCATGTATCCAAAATATCGAGAAAATCCATTATTGCCCTAACATAGTTTCATAGATTCTGCCAAACCTCATCTTTAAAACTCGTCTAATACTTGTCTCCTATGTTTTTCTCCCCCTTTGATTATGGTTACTTGTTACATGGAAGACTCACTAATGACCTTAAGGGAAATTTAAGCATTTTATTAATTGTTTTTTCAGCTATTTAAGGAATAATTCATAGAAAAAAGGAACATACTGCTTTCTAAAAAGAAAAAAAAATTTTTTTTTTATCATGAAGTATAAATCAAAATAAATATATAAACGTAAGCTTAAGCAAAAATATTATGCAAGATAAATAAAAAAGTTATAATACTTGTTGATGACGTATTCTAAGAAATCACTTTCACTTCAAACTGGAAACTTATTTATTTAATGTTGCTTAATAAATTTTATTGTTCATCATAACCATTCTTGTTATTATTATTATTGTTTCTTCACAATAAACAAGTCCATTTCAATCAACCAAAACACACTATTTTGAACTTAAAACTTTATAAAAATGGTTTCAAGATAGCCTCCTATAATTAGCAAGATGGGTTTGTATAACCACTTATACATCTGGTTCAATCAGAAGTAGAGCAGACACTTAACTAACTTTCTCACCCATCATGTGACTTGGACCATTATAGCCATCTATATCTATAACAAATCTAAACAAAACTATATCTTGTTTAAACAATTTCACTAATTTGATATGATTTTATGTTCAAAATAAAACATTATGAACTCATGAATTTTTGATAATCTTTATTTTTTTTGTATACATGAATATTTCATTGCTACAAGGATTTGTAACTAGCACCAATTCAACAATGATCATTCGTTTTATGAAGTCTATTGACAAAGGCAATGTGTGGCCTTGAGCTATTCATGATCTTTGAAATCAAATGTTAAATTAATTTTACATTTTAAAATCACAAAGTATTTAGTTCCCCAATTGAAGATAATCATGGAAAAACTGGCAACTTAAAGAGCTTGTCTTGACAATGGAAGCTACATCTACTGGTTCAAGACCTATATACCTCAACAAGGATTTCTCAGAAATATACAGTGGTAAAAGAAGGATTAGAGATAACAGAGGCAAAATTTTTAATGGAAAGACTAGCAGCACTAGATTGATACCACTCTATGGCAGTAATGATACTTAATGGCTAAAGAGGGAGAGAAAGAAGAAAAATTTTGATTATGGTAACTTAAAATTAAATTTATACAACAGATTAGACAAATACGTTACTACGTACACCAAAGATAAAATAGAGATAATTAAAAAATAGAATGTGCATATTATACAAGAAAAAAAGTAAACAGAGTAAGGATGAATACTACATATGGGAAACCACAAATTTTGGAAGCAAGAATATGGAAATGCTTAAAATAATAGAATATGGAAATATTGAGGATCAATACATGACACTAAAATTATAACAAAATGTAGTTAATATATAAAGGATGTGTGTAAAATAGACATATACATTTATATAATATATTACATTATATGCATATATGGATTTATATATTATAT
>NW_027107554.1:255280-255726 GCF_000696795.3 Halyomorpha halys | reverse complement strand
AAGCGACCTGTACTGAAAAAGTGGTGGAGTGGGTTGAGGACAGGAGGGATTGAAGTAACACGGTTAGTGTAAGAATCGAGTAGTTTGTTAATAATCTTAGGAGGAAAATTGTTGTTAAATAGAATCTGTTTAATACGTTGTATGTTGGTCAGGTGGTATTGAGGGTCAGAAAGAGAAATGATCGGTGGATAAGATTCTTAGCAACATTAATAATTTGGTGATAAGGGTGTTGAGAAAAATAGTTGAGAAGTCCCACCAGAATAAGTGGGTTTGGTATACCAATTAGTGGATAGGGAGCCATGGGAATTTCTGATAATCAGTAGGTCAAGAAAAGGGAGGGAATGGTCAATTTCACCTTCAACAGTAAACCGAAGACGAGGGTGGTAGGAGTTAAAGGCTGATAGGATCTCGGGGATTCTGTCAGTATTGAGGACCAGGAAGAGATC
>NW_027107554.1:219491-253737 GCF_000696795.3 Halyomorpha halys | reverse complement strand
CACCCGGACCATATTCCTTTCATCTTTACACACGGTCAATCAATAATCTTCCAGTAAAAAAAAAATTAAGAGAATAGGATAAATAAGTGTTAGTAGCTAGTTGGGGCATTCTTTTTTAATCACTATCATTCAATGCCTGGGGATAAAAAATATTAGCAATTTAAATATAAAAGAAAATGTTTATGAACAGATGGAAAAAATCTTCATTTTTATATTATGCACCTATGTGATGATATGCAATACATTTAAAAATATCGTCAAAAACATAATTTTCTTGAGGAAAATTGCAGGGCCAGCCTCCTCTTCCCTTCAATATTATGAAGAGATGGCAGTAAAAACTGTTGATACTAAGAGTGATGAAACTCTTAACCCTTGGTCATAAATTCTCAATATAAACACGGTCATAATATAACAGTTCATAAAAATCACTAGGTAATGCAAGGATAAATAGAAGTACATGAACCTAGGGTAAAGAGCTTTTTATAGTCTCTTTAGGTAGAGAAACTACCATGGACCCATTTATTGAGTGATAACCTGGTCTGATGTCATCAGTTATTTTTCTTCACTTTATATTTAGGCACATCACACAGTATCGATGTAATAATCAATCAATTAATCCAATTACATTCACTAAATGTACAAAAATGAAATTAAGCCATTTTACCCAAAATTACTTGATTTTTCAGGTTACCTGAGAATTACCCTCAAAGGCAAAAAATGATCCAAAATTCCATAATAACACATAATATTATTGCATCAATAAGAAATTTGAACTATGGAAATATAAAAGGAAAACAAAAATTATCCTCACTTATATGAGATTCACAATTACATCAAGGTGTTGCTTAAGTGCTTTTGACTTGTAATTATGAGAATTTATTTCACTAGTTCCCCTCATTAGTAATTTATTTTATCTGACCATTATTCACAAATGGATATTTAAATGTTCCATGCTATTGATCAGCCATTTTAGTAATTTATACTTTACATTTTTATTTTTTCTGTATTATCCTTTTACTTGAACTGTGATATTATGTTTTTTTATTATTTGAAGAATAACCTGCTGAAGTTCAAAAATCTCATATTTGTAACACCATCATCAGATCAGAGTTGTAAAGATGATTTGGTTAATTTAGTAAAAGAAAAAATTTATCCAGAAATTCAAGCATTTAATACTACATTTTTTTCACGAATGAAGTGGTTATCTTATGACATCAAAAATGATCAGGTAACAAATATACATCTCATTTTTAAGTGAATATTTTTATTTTAATAATTTTTCATAGCAAAAGTTGAGAATTTTAAAAGTAGCTAATTATAAAACTTTATGAATACTGAAATTAAATAAAATTAGTTAAGCCATATACACGTTACTGTAGTTATATAACTGATAAAATGCATTTTTTTTCAACATTCCATGTTTCATCATTTTTAATTTATTTAAAGTAGCAAATTTTATGGTTACTCTATTTTTTTTTCTTCATCATTTAAAAATAAGTAATTTGTACTATATCATTAGTGTTGCTTGATTTCCTTGGAAAGAATCTAACTGAAACTAAGTATATTTGTATTATCTATAGATGGTTGACAATATTTTAAATCAAGGAGATGATGTGGGTGGTAGTTAGAAAAACAATTAAAAAATAGTGGTAGCTATATTAGATATATTTCGACCCACATTGTAGTTTTTCAGTAGGGCTGTTTTATAAAACTGGAAATTAAAATGATATTTTATCTACCACCCAGACCATCTCTATCTTAAGTATATTTTTACTAATATTAAATTAGTATTATTTTTTTTTTATATATGTATATTTTCAGAAAACAACTCAGAACTTGGCAGATGGTTTGAAATATTTAAAATGTGTAATAAAAAAAACTAGCATCGATTTAAAATTCCATATTCTTGACATATATTCTTTACAAAGTGATATTACAAAAGTAGGTATTTTCATATTTTAAAATTACTTTAAGTAAATTTAATTTAAGATGAATTAAATGAATTAAAAACATTGTTTGCCTAGAAATACTGAATTATACGTAAGATCAATTTTTAGATACGGAAGGGGGGTAGCCGTGGTACCTGGATGAATAAGAATTAGTGTTTTTGTTCAGAAAAAAAATATCATTTTTAATTATTAACTGCTGCTTAGAAGAATTTTGAGATATGGAAAGTGGATAAAGGAATTAAATTGATTGCTATTAAATGTAAAGCCTCCCCGCCCCTTCCTCCTAATGCGACGAAGGGCCCCCATCCATGATTTTCCTCTGGCTTAAGTACATGTTGCTATGCCGCTGGCCTATTCCCCTTAGAACAATGACAATGTAGATATATGGGTAGTGGAGAGCATTTCTGACAAATGCTATTGAATACAAAACTATTGTGTACCCCATTCACAAAAAAGGGATCCTCTTAACTGTGAGAACAACAAATGAATATATTAGCATTCCCTTTACCATATTCATTAAAAATATTTTTCAACATTCTATTCCATAAATTTGTTCAGTTGTACAAAGTTTGGATAAACAAGAGTATCTTTCAGGATACCAAACTGCTTCTGTTGCAAATAAATGTCCTCTCAGTGCTCATGTATGGATTCGAAACTTGGGTCACTAAAAAACTGTAGAAAACCTTCTAGTATTTGTTAATAGATGCTTGAGAAGAATACTTGGCATCTACAGGGCTGATATCATTTCCAAAAAATAATTGAGGCAGAAGACGAACAAGCCAATAGAGGAACAAATCAAGAAAAGAAAATGGAAGTGATTATGATAATTGGTGATAAATCAAGGAAGCATGTGCTGTGGAATGATTTTCTAATATCTTTATGTTCAACATTAGCAAATAGTTTAGGAGCATTGGATTCACAACCAGATTCTTCATCATTTAATGTTAGTTGTTGATCAGATGTCACTTTTTCTTTGAAGTGTTCATCACTCTCTTCTGTGCTTCCTTCCTGGGAAAGGATGACTTTCTTTTTCTTTTCAAATTCTTTTGTTTCTTCAGGTCCTTCCTCCACCAGATACTTATTATCTATGGCAAATTCTTTAACCAAAGATGCTCTATGATGTTTTCTTGGTTGAGGATATTATGTATTCAAGGGTCCATTTCTCTTGTGTCATCTATTATTTTCTTTGTTAAATCAGCATTCCTTTTTAAGGTGACCTGTTTTTTTTTTTTTTACAAATAAAGCAGGCTTTTAGATAAAAGTTTGACCTTTTGCGATATGTCTTTAATGCTAGTTCATTCCTATGAAGGTTATTCCTTCTTTTAAATGACAAAATCATTTGCCTTACTTCGCTGAATTTAATGATCCTATTAACCAAAATAGCTATGACAAGAGGATGATAATAGGGCCTTCGATGATATATCTTACTAATTCTCTGTCTGTTAGGGATTTACCCAGATGAGCGATCTCCTGAACTAAACATTGAAACCTCATAAGATATTCATCCAATGTTTCACCTCTGTTTTTCCTGATTTTAGCAAGGTCAAACATTAAATCAATTACCTTCCCCTTTGGAACGCCCTCAAACCTTTCTCTTAATTTTTCCCAAACCCTTTTCGTACTTTTTTCACCTCTAATCAATGGCAATATATCGTCACTGACTGTTAAAATAATAATAGAGAGTACCTTTTTGTTTTGTTTTTTCCAAGCTGTGTTTTCTTCAGTTGGCGGATCTTTTTCTATAATTTCTTTGTATAAGTCCTTCGCTTCCAAATATGCCTCAATTTTCATAAACCAGATCCCGTAATTTTCTGCAGCGAGCCTTTCAATGTTGAATAATGTAACGTCCATGTCCTTTGTGTTTTGATTTCGGCGGTTAGTCCTAAACAAAATCACAAAGCTTACATATCCATCAATATACATAAATTCCTCTCGTCACTTAACTCTTTTACGCACCTAATCACACTCTGCTACCAAATTGTTGTGGAATTTAGGGAGGGTTTTATAAACAAAGAAAACGAGAGTGTGTTCTTTCTTATAGACACCACGACAGACTGTTCTAGCCCCAAGGGACACAAATTTTTCGACATAGTCCCCTTGCTTTTCAAGGCACTTGGTCCATCATTGAACAAGCTTTAGGATGTCCTCATAAACGAAGGTTTTTGGTTGAGCTGGGTGCCAGGAATGCACTGTTTCTTTCATTGCTTCGTCCAAGGTAAATCGATGGCCCCTTAGTGCCTCTTTGAGTGTACCAAACAAGTGATAGCCAGAAGGGGCAAGATCAGGACTATATGGAGGATACTGCCACAAATGAAGAAAACATTCGAGCGTTTACGTGAAATCCTGTCAAATCAGATGAAGCTCCAGAAACTCAATTTTGAAGTACTGGGTCATATTGTAATAATCAAAAATTTATTTAAATTCTAGTTAGAAAAAAAACTAACCAATTACATCATCTTCCTTTGATGATTGATGAGTCTTGATGTCTTCTTTTCCCAAAATGCTATGACCAACTGTATGACAATGGCTTTCAGCCGACGGACGTCCTCTCACCAGGCAATCCAAACCAAGAGTGTCCGTTTCCTCTCTTCTATCTTTCAACGTTCACTGGTTAGTGCAAGAATAATTGATTGTAGTACAATGGTTTTGAGTTTTTTCTTATGATTTCCTTTATGATTAATTTTCTACAATGCTTATTCTTAACTTCTATTTTTTCTTAAATTTACTGTAACTACAATTATGATGTTATATTCAACGGACTTTTTGAAGGATTCGTGCCAAATACGTTTTAAATGATGCCTTTTGTGACCTCATATTTTACTGATGAAAATTGGTTGGCTTGCTTTTTGGTTTAATACAACAAATAACCAATACTGAAATGATACTTAACATACAACATACTAAAAATCATTTATATATAAAAATAACTATTTACTCACAAAAAAGAACATTACAATATTGTCCCGATCTTGACCCTTCTGACTATCACTTGTTTGGTCCACTTGAAGAGGCATTCAATTTACCTCGGAGGAAGCAATGAAAGAAGTGGTGCATTCCTGGCTCGCAGCTCAACCAAAAACCTTTCTTTATGAGCGCATCATGAAGCTTGTTACAACGATGGACCAAGTGCCTTGAAAAGCAAGGGGATTATGTCGAAAAATGATGTACTTCTAAGTTCCCTATTTGATTACATAAAATTTTATAACTATATTGCGGATAATAATTGACTTACCCTCGTATATAATTTGGGATTTTTTTATTTTTAGCTTTCTTTTAAGTACAGGTGTGGAAGTACTATTTTTTCATTCATAATACTGTTTTTATAGTGCAATAAATCCATTGAGATAATCAAAATAATTGAATCAGAGCTTACTGAACTTTTGGAAAGGAATTAATCTGCTACTCAATGAAGATGCTGATCCTCTAGTGGTACCTTCTATAATAGGCAGTTTTGGTTAAAATATAGTTGCTATGCTAGGAGTTATATTTTGAGTTCTTTATTATTTCAATTTCTCTATTTTATTTAAATTTTTTCTTTATTATTTCTTAATATTTCTTTTTCTACACTTATATTAATTATCTAATCTATGAATACTGATATATTTTTTATTTTATTTTCAACTGTAAATTATTTGATTTGTATAGAAATGAATATTTTAGTTAGTGAACTGTGAAGATTTATTCTATAATATTTTTTATGTGTCTTATTAAATATTCTATTAATAAAAACTTGTTTCTTTTAAATAATATCTAATATATCCTTATAGCTTTACCAGCAAGATTATTGTAATTGTATAAGTTTACACCTTAACTCAAGCATATAAATGAAAATGATTGCAATGAGAAATTATTTTATTGAAGTATAGACTGAATTTTAATGATTCGATTATTCTATACTCCCTCATAAACTGTATTGTGAAATATAAATTAATACCTTACAAATGGAATTATTAATGTATCATCAAAAACAATATTAATAACTGATTTCAAGACGTTTTAAATTTAATGTAATGGATTTCAAATTCCAATGTATCCATTACAGGGATTAACTAAAAAAAGGTTTACAAATTTTATCTAAAATCCAGAGATAACAATAGAATTCAATTTTTGCTTGTCAAAACAATGAAATGACTAAATGAAATAATATTGGAAAACAACGATCCAAAGATTTAAAAATAATTTAATCTTCTTAAAACAAATTTGACACAGTTGCAAACTATTTCATAAAAATTCGTGTTATATTTTAGAAGTAAATTTGATTTAATATTTGGGTAAGAATAATCGCGATGAAAGCTGTGAGAATGATGCGAAAACAGCTGGGAAGCCACAAACTATTGATTCTTCACTTAGCTAATTAACACATTAATTAAGATTTTTTTTTACAATTTTTGTACTAACAAAATTTTTAATTTATCTCAACTTAAATTTTTATTCTCCAAATAATAATAAATTATGGAAGGCTAGGCTAAATTTATTAAAACATGTGTAACAGTAGTCTTCAAATTTTCTATGAATTGTAGTTCTTTCATACTTCGTTCTTAGTCCTCTAAAAGGTTATTAATAATAACAAAAAATGTGCAAGGCTTCAATATCTTTCATATTAAAGTAAAGTTTTTTACACAGAACATCTCAATGGGGTAGCAACTATCCGTCAACTTCACACCTTCTTTTTATCATCTTCTGTAAGTTCCATTTGTGATGTTTTTACTTCATTACCAGTTATCTATCTTGGCTTACTCATATGTAGCTTAGTGAACACAAACCTTATTTAATTTTTACGTAAAAATTAAAACACAGTTATATAATTTGTAAACCATAATGTAACTTTTTTTTATTATTCTCATTATACGATTACTAAAAATAATTATCAATCTGATTGATAACAACAAAACAATAAAAAATTCTGAAGGATACATGTGATGGTAATAAAAAAAAATTATGATAATTAAAATGAGTCAAATGAATTTTTCAAAAGCTAAGTAAATTATGTAATTATAAGCTAATTGATAGGTGATCACAAAGTAATCAAGTCTTCATCTGTTTTTCAAATTAATGGATATATTTATGGAAAAAATAAAAAGTCAAATAAATTTACTTAAATTTCATTTAATGCAACATCATTACAATAGTATACAATATTATATAAATATAGTAAAACGATCTTACAAATACAAGCATAAATTAAATTAAAATATATAAATAAATACAAAACATACATACAAAGTCATAGTAAGAAAACTATTTTAGTTTAGGAATTAAAACAAAGCGTCATAAAAAATATAATTTGTACACAATTCATCTATTCATATGTAGGTAATCACAGTTAAACTAGTTTTAACTTGCATAATTTCCGTAAAACAGCTGAATCCGGACGTAATCCAACGGCATTACTAACTTTAAAATTCTCAGTCTGTGAATACTTGTTTCGAATGCTCTGAAATAATAAAACATTAATAAAATAAAAAATAACTAAAGAAACATTTAATCATTAATATGAGACAAGGAAAATATGGTTAGTGGTGCAATCAGCAAAGATGCACAAATAAACAAAGTGACTTTACACGGAATCTCTGCCCAAGTCACCCTGAAATTCAGGTTGAAACCTCAGCACAAATAAAAAGTTTTGTTTATTTGTGTATCTTTGCTGACCGCACTCCCGATCATCTTCTCCTCATATCAATCTACAGTCAACTATTAACACCTCATTAATATGAGAACATTATTTTACAGCTGTTATCTTACTAAAATTAATCATAATAAAAGCTGTTATCTATTTTCATCCTATTATCAGATCTAGATATATGGAACAACATAACTATCATACTAATGAAATCACCTGGTACTTTGAATTTGGAGCCTCAAGTATTGCCATGGCTAATTTTGTTGTAACTTCGAGGAAATCTTGCAAGTTGTAAGATGAATAATATTCTAATGTTGGGGACCAGTGGTCTGCTGATACTTTATTGTGTTTAACACTAGAAAAATAAATTAAAAATAGTCAGTAAAATATATTTTGAAATTTAACTAGTTAATTTTAAACATTTTCTACATCATCAAAACAAACTTTTTAACACTTTTTTCAAGAGTCTAAACATTTGAAATTCACATGTTAAGAGACCAAGGCTGTATTACATTACATATAGTGCTGAAATATCTCCCGAGCAGAATCCCTTCATTTTTTTGCATCAGTTAGAATGGCTGTGTATTCTGATATTGTTGTTGAGTAAAATGACACAAATTATGGATTGGCATCGTTTTATTACATATTAAGCAGCCTTGACTCTATCTCCATGATTTATCTGACAGGAGGCATTTAATAATAAAATTATCAAATTAATGCCCATAACATTTAAGTATTCCAACATCTGATCCTGCAGTGACAAGTGATGGTATTAATTAGAAAGTATGATATAAGAAGGCCTTAGTTAGTACTAATATAGAACTAAATCAAGCAGGATATCAATCTTATCCTTTTTGTTCTTGTTAAGGAAAGGATTGGAAACATTTTTTATTTACATTTACTGAATTTTTGAAGAGGTTTAAGAGGATCATATTCATTTATCAAATATAGAGGAGCAAAGCTCACTTAAACATAAAATTATGGTTTCTCAACTACTAATACTTGAAATACAGTTCATACAATTTATTACTGATGTTATGGCGCATTTTTTTTCCCAAACATGTTACCATTGTTACAATATCTAATTGAAGTATTAAATTTTCAACTAAGTACCATTAAGAATAAATCAATTTAACCAGTTGCTAAAACGGGATTAAATTATTTGGCTGAGTTAAAGCAACAGAATAATATTTAATTATAACTAATGAAATAATGAATTTATTTCAGTAATATTTTCTCGTTTAATTGAGAAATACTATAATTTAGATTCATGGGGTGGGAGATCCTCCTTAGGGTACTCCATACTCTATAAAGTGAGTATCTGAGTATCAAAATTCTCTCTGAACATTTACCTAAGGTTCAGACTTTAACCCTAACAGTAAACACTAAAATTCAATTACAAGACATTAATGAAGATTTTTTTGCCATACTGAGAAGCTTAATAATATAATTAAGATGTAAATAAAGTGCAATACTTCAAAACAATTATTTTTTTCTATTTCAGTATCTATCCTAAGAGAGTTGTCAGATTGCCTTGATCAATTTTAGAATTATTTGAAGTAGCAAAAGGAATTCATCAATTTTTTTTCAACAATTTTAATTTTTAAAATAGATATTAAATTGAAAATCAATAAAGAGTTTGTCATTATCTCTGAATTAAATGAAGACTCAAAAATGAAGTTGCTTTCTCTCTGAACATTTATTTATTTAAATATAAAAAGAATTTGAGAATTCTTTATCTGAACAACATGTAGGAAAATGTTCACCAACCAATTAACCACCAAATTTGACTAATTAATATTATTCCTTGAATTATAATGTATGTATATGGTGCTAACTATGTACCTAAGTACCTACTTGTACCTGTTAAATTTACTTGTATCAAAGATAAAAAAAATTAATTGTGGCAGTCTTGGAACTTGGTGATAGCAGTGAAACTTCTGAAAATGTAACAATATATATATAAATAAATTCTATTAATAATGATCATGTGATCCCTGTTATAGCTATGAGGTAGAAAATATTAGTTCCAGGATAATAACTATAATTAACATAACCCAGTCATTTCTAGCAAAATTCAATTATAGCAGGAAACAATTTTATATTCTAATAGGAGAGAATGAGATAACAGGAGCTCAATCAATTGACCTGGCATTGCTAAGCTACTGTGACTAACTATTCTCCAATCACTATATACAAATTTTCCTAACAGAATTGACCAGCATTCCCTTCTCCCCACCACTTCTGTTTCATCTCAAGCATTCCCATCACTCTAGCATCACAAAATCAATTAACTACCCTATATATTTTTTTTCTTGAGTTATAAAACGTTGGTAAAGAAGTTTTACTTTGATAGATGAGATATTCAATATTTATTGATTGTCAATTGCTATTTAAATAAGTACCTATCTGCTCCTATTCTAATTCACTATCATGTTCCATTGCAACTTAAGCAACAAATCTTACTAGTAACACAACAAAGAAATATCCTTAATAATTAAAAACTACTAAAATATTTAATAAATATTGCTAACTCAAAACATGGAATTTGTTCAAAGAATAAGGAAAGCCCGAGTGGAAATACTAAGCAAGAAAGTACGTTTCTAGAACGAGGGGTAAGCAAAAAAAATATTTGGTCAAGATTACAATCAATTACTTTTTTATTATTGCAAATAAGGAGATACTCACTTTATAGAGTATGGAGTACCCTAAGGAGGATCTCCCACCCCAGTCTCAATTCATAGTCAAGATTCAAACCTTCAGGAATAATGTCCCAAAATCTGCCCAACTGGACTGGACAAATATAATGGTTAATTTGCCATCTATATGCCAGAATAAAACCACAATGAAAACGGAGGCTGTTAATCCCTTAACTGTCTAATGTCAGTAAAAGGATGGATATATGTGTGTATATATATGAAGAAAGTTGAGACAAAATCGCATAGCATACTATGCTGATTCAATACTTATAATACTCAGTTTTAATCTAATGTTCTCCCTCAAATAAAAAGTTAAATTAATTAAAATTCAAAGAAAAAATAAATTGGAGAGAATAAAAGAATATCAATACATAGTTTCAATTTTTTAACTCTGAACGCAATCCGCATATGTACTACTAGAGTAGAGCAGTGAAGGCATGGAAATCACTGCTCGCATATATGTGGTTGGAGTGGTTAAAGGATTGAGAAATTTTGAATTACTGAACACAATTTACTTCTATAATTCAACCTATTTGTTAGGACTAGTATCCTGAAAAAATAAAATTAAAAATGTAAGACTTAAATGGTGAATCCAAAGGTAACAACAATTGATCTTACCACAATGCAATGAAGATAGCAGCAGCTGCTACTTGTGAAGGTCGAGATGAAGCTAAACATGTTTCTAGTAGAGCAAGCTCAATGAAGTATTTTGCTGTTGTATACAGATATTGGTCAGCCTAAAAAATTAATTAAGTCTTAAATTTGAAACATTTATAAAATATAAAATGAATTAACAAATAAAATACATAAAAATCAATGAAGGAATGATAATTTCAGATATAACTGCAAATCGTAAAGTAATGTCAAAGGGCTGGGGAGGTTTTAGTGAAAACTGACAAGTGCAGAAATTCCAAAATTCTCTCTATCACCATATAAGGGTTTTCTACATAGTATTATTCTTATTCTTATTCTTATTCTGAGTATTATAGAAAGATTAAAGTAGAGATAATAGATTTCATTAATTATGTTATTTTACTCACATATTTAATTACCTATATATATGTTTTATTTCCCACTTCTTTCTTTATTTTATTTTTATCTATATTCATTCTGTAAAATTATTTACTTTAATCTTTCTATATACCCTTTATCCACTGGTTGTTATCTTGTTTTTGTTCTTATCCCTGATGAAGGCTAGAAATTCTGGCCGAAAGTTGGCACTAATAAATAAGTTTTTTAAACTTATTTTTGTTACTGACTGCACCCCCAACCATCTTCTCCTTGTATATATTATCCACGGTCAACTATCTTCTCATCATTGTAAAAATTCTACCATAGAACTGTTAAGTACATTAACTGAGGTTTCCAAACAAAAGTAGACAACTGTAAAGACAATTCTGGAAAGATGTTAACAGATAAGTATTTTGGTAAGCTACTGGTAGGGATGTTCCCAACCAAGGCATGTGTGCCACAATATGGGCACAGGCCAGTAGGTTTTTATGTTTTTTATTCTTAATTTTGTGATTTATACAAAAAATCCAAGTTATCTTCATGGGATGAAAAGGTTATTTAGACTTGTTTTAGGCATATTTGATATAAGTAACTATGTTACATGTAGATAAATGTATTTAGGATTATAATCGTATAGAAATAATTTTTGTGAATGTGGCAGGGTAAAAGGGAGGGAGATAGTTGTAGTAAGCCTAAATATGGAGTGCCCTTACATGTAGTATGTGCCACCTAATCAAAAACTAGGGCACCCCTGAGCTGTGATGTGAAAATAGCAAAGAGTTGGAAGATCATGACATATGTAATAGTCCATGCTTGATAATGACGGCCAAAATGAATTAAAAAATTCGGACATGGAAGGTTCCATCTTTAAAAAAGGTGTTGGCTTCAATAGTGTAATTATGATGGAGAAATAATAACATTGATTTACAAACTAATAAGATTGTTTGAGATGACCCCAAAATAATAATGATGGTAGGGTCCTGGTAGATGGCAACCTAAGCAACAAATTTTTTATATCAACAGGAGTGAGACAAGGTGATGCCCTGTTTGATAAGCTTCTTAATCTTGCCTTGCAAAGGCAGTCAAAAATTTTAATAAAACTGGAAATATTCTCCATGCATGTAATTAGGTATGTGCATAAGCAGATAGCTGATTCGTGGCAAGGAAATATTGCTAACTATACTTGAGGAATCCTTCATTATACTCAATAATGAAAGCATGAAAATGGGTTTACAGATCAATCAGAATAAGATAAAATAAATAAGTACCAGGCCAAGCAAGGATAATTAAACTGTAACTTTTGGTGGATATAGTTTTGTGAGGATGAGCTGTTTCATTTACCTGTGGCCCAACCTGAATAATTAAAACAAGGTGACAAATGAGGTAAATAGAAGAATAATGACAGGTAACCGGGCATACTATGCTAATGTTAATTAAGTACTCGTGGGCCACTAAACCAGAAATATATAAAATTTTGATCGGGTCATTCTTGTTGTATGATGCTGAAACCTGAATCCTTACTGCAACAATTATAAAGACCCTGAAAGTTTTTAAGAGCCTAAGAAGAATTTATGGCTGTCTTCAATTGGACTTAAAACACATGAGATTTTATAAGAACACTAAACTCAACACACTGTATCAAAACACAAACGTAATGAAGTTTATTAAAGCACATGTTATTGTGTTGTTGGGCTCTAAAATATAAATGCCAGGTGCCAGGATTCCGAGCAGTGTGCTGCAAGGAGTAGTTAAAGGCCCCGATCTTAGAGAACTTTAACACTGGGAGTGGTGAGGTGGAGGGAAGGGGGGGGGGAGAGAGAGAGAGAGAGAGAGAGAGAGAGAGAGAGAGAGAGAGAGAGAGAGAATGAAGAAAAGTTGTCAGAGAAGCCAAAGGGTGTAAAGTAAAGCAGTAAAGTATAATATAAAAATTGAGAAATGATAATAATATTATTTCATGATTCAACATATTGTACGGACATTTATAGAATAATTTTTAAGATATTAAATAAAATTCAAAACTACCTCCACTACTTTACCAAATCTTCGTAAAAAAGTCAGTGAAATTGGACGTCCTAAACGAAAATCCAGTTTTCGAACAATGACTTTTTCCAAGTCTATTACTTGCAATTTTGAATACGCATTATCTGTAAGGTATATTATGTCACTTATTTCTGGGTAGTGAATTTCCTCGAATTTGCATGCAAGTAACATAGCAGTGATTCCTACTAATTGGAAATTTCTTCTATGTATAATTCCTGAAACCTAGAATCAAATATATGGCATTAGTAAATAATAATAACAAAATTTACTAAAAATATACAATAAAAGAAGAATATTATACCATGTAACAAATTATATTTATAAAATTAATGATCTTTCACTGGAAGAGTTTCTGGAATTAAATTGAATTTGGTGACTGACACAAATCTTCCTTGTTTAATTGTAATAATTTATTTCATATAATCAACAACGTTTTGGGAATATCCCCCATCTTCAGGTTGCTATAAAACCAAATTCAACAAAACTTATAACATGTGCTTACAACATTACTAATATATCATATGTACATCAAAACTATTTATTGCATAAAAAAAATTGTTTATGTTTAAAAAAAATAGTTTTATATAATATGAAAAAATGGTTTATGAAAAATTGTTAATTTTAGTTTAATTGTTCATCTTTGTGGTATTAGAGGTAGAAGATAATTGTTTATAGTCTATATGGTTGTTATCATAATGAAAGATACCCTTCAGGACGGTAATTATTCTCCTAAAAATGTATAACTGTTAATAGTAAAAAATATTTCTATTCATTATGTTCCGGGTAACCTACGGCAACCAAAAGGTTGAATTGGAACGGCTGCCATAATGTAGGTAATACTAGCGTGCCATGGTCTGAATTGAATTGGGGGGCTCCCATCAGAAAGGCAATACCAGCGCCCATGTGGCCAGCAACAAAAGCTTGCCTCCTCCAGCGCTCTCAGTGGCAAGAGAAGCAACCCAGACTAATAAGAGAGCCATCTTGTCTTCTGACAGAAGCAATCCATTCTTTCTTTTTGTCTCTCATCAGGAATCTACCATGAGTGAGTAGAACTCCCGGAGTTGTTCCCGGAAGCAGAGAGGAGAGAGGCTAAGAATGTGGAGGGAAGAAAGAACCATGGAGTAAGTTTACCAAGCAATAGTTAACATCCACATCATCATCAACCACCTTAATTTTAGATCTACAATTTCCATAGCCCAGTCATTCAAAATTTTACTAACCATCTAATCATAAATGTTTTCTTTCGGTCACCCCCTACACCACTTGTAACATAAAAAATCATTTTTTCAATTATACAGTCCAGTCAAACCCAACCAGCCAACCAAAAGTGACATGTGTCTGGCGATTCGGTTGAAGGCATGCTTTACACACATTAAATGACAATAATATTATTCAATATTAGCAATAATGACAAAATAGGAGATAATTATACATTATATATAAAATTTTTTTATCAGGTAAATAGTTTATAAATAGTTTTGATGTATATATGATATATTAGTAATATTGTAAGCACATGCTATAAGTTTTGTTGAATTTGGTTTGATAGCAACCTAAAGATGGGGGATATTCCCAAAACGTTGTTGTTGATTATATGAAATAAATTATTACAATTAAACAAGGAAGATTTGTGTCATTCGCCAAATTCAATTTAATTATATTTATAATTATTAGAAACTTTTATTATTTTATTTATTCAAGGAATTTAATTTTTTTTTTATACAGGTTTATTTACTGTTTCTATGTAACTTTCTTCTATTTTGTCTATTTCATTGTCAACTGATAAAAAATAAAATATAGTAATTATAACAAAAATATGCTAAAATATTCATATGCTGTTAAGAGGATTGTTATTAATAAAAATAATCCAACAAAAATATATATATTTTTAAAAAATGGCAAAAATAAAAATTTACTAATAAACTTCTTTAGTTTATGATAACAAAAGTAATTATAGACTTACTAAATTGAAGATAAAAAAAAGTAAGTATAAATAATATTAAAAATGTGATGGAATTATTGACTGAAAAAGTTTAGCTAAATTTCATAACACAATGAGAGTATATTACAGTTGATTTATTAATTAAATTATCAGCAAAAGGTAAAATGTGGTGAATCAATGTATACAACATAGTCAATAAAGACAATTAATTAGTAAATAATAAATGGAGTGTAAGACTGATCTATAATAATCGCTAACCATATAAAAGATGAAAAGGTGCTGATAGTTATGCTGAAATGTATTTAAATGTGGATTTTTATTTTCACATAGATTTGTATGTAATATACAGTAAGAGGAAGTACCACAATTGTGAAAAATTTCTAATTCAAGTTTTAAACAGGAAATACCTGTTTTAAGGTCCAAATAGCAAAAAAAAAAGTAATTAGAGAAGTGCCAACTGGCTGAGACCAGTAAAAGACCATGAAGAGGTTACTGAAGCGACTTCACCAATAAAAGAAACTTCATTCACTTTAATTATAGTTTTTTTTGTTTAGGCAGGATACACAGAGGATTAAGGTGGTTCAGGGGACCTCACTCACTCAGATAGGGTCCTCTATAAGGATTCATCTGTCGGGACTGTTTCACAATATTGCATTTTTTTTTTTTATTTCAACTAATTTTCATTAGAACTAAAAAAAACTTAAAGAGTTTTAAATAAAAAAAAGCTACTGTACTATGAGGAAGTGCTAGTGAGTTTTTTTTCAGTTACCGAGTATGGGTTTAGAAGAATTTCAACTATAGTCTTAAAAAATATATAAACAATTAACTTTATTAGTATCAAAATAATAATTCAATTATTTAAATAAAATAATAGTAACACACAAATAGAATATTTAAGAGAATATTATTTGCTGTTTTATAAGCAAAAATTACACAACATTGGTAAAGTACATAATTACATGAACAATTAAAGAGTTCCAACTATGATTACTTGTTGAAAAATGTATAAAACATCTAAATTTAGAGCTGTTAATAAAGTCTGACAAGATGACTCCCTTGCATGCCAGGACCCAGTGATGGGTTTTAGTGCCGATTAATGATGAAAAGTTCAGAGTAATAAATAAAAAAATAGTTACATAAACTCTTTTCTTTTCTGTAAGCAAAAAGAAGTATAAAAAATATTCTGTAGGAATAATAAATTTTGATATAAATGATGCTCCACAGTATGGTTATCCTACAAATATTGATTTAGGAAAATATTCATCTCCTCCTCACCTTAAAAAAAAAAAAAGAGACATGGATAGGGCATTCCGTAATCCTCTTAATATTTCATACTTGGCACTGATCAATACTTACTAAAAAAGATTCGCACACCCAAAGACCACAAAACAGTATGTAGTTTTTCATGTTTTAGCCTACTTTGATCAATGAATGGGGAACTTCTGAAAAAATTTTAACTGAAAAAATTTAAATAATTGATTTTTCAGTTTAAAAACTTTCAGACCTAATTTGACTGGTGTTAGCAGTGAATCCGTCCTAAATGTTTTAACAAAAGCTCTTATGAACCAAAAATGAAAGTGTATTAATTTTGACAAATATTTATTCCTGAAAAATTTTGAAGCATGTTAAAATCTTTTTAGAGTCCTTTAAATGTTGTATTATGAGGTCAGTGGAAAGATGCCGATAAAACTGACAATAAAAATCAGCAAATATACTTTAGATGTAAATAAACTAAAAGTCTATAAAAAAAATCTTCAATTTTAATTCCTGATAATTACCAACACTGTACAATTAAGTTACAGCCTATCAATTGTTACAATTCTTAAAATTTATATTATATAAAATGTATTATTAAAACACTAGTAATAATGAATGTACCTGAAGATATCTATCAAGAATTGATACAGCTAGGTGAAGGGTCTCTAATAAAAATCGGCAATGCATCTGAACATCGTGTAGCCAATCTATTAAAGTAGCTCGCATATTACTTGTTACTAATGTCCCGTTCAAAAAGTCTTGTTCAATTGGAAGCTTCACCTAAAAGAAAACAAATCTTTACTTCCAACCATGAAATTAATTTTACACTATTATTAATAAAATAAATGTATATATTCCATCCCTGACAAAAGAAGCTTTTTCCACAGTTCCAGATCCTAAAAGAAAATGGAACCTTCTTTGAAAAATCTACTGACTATATTGTAGTTTACTATAAAAATTCCTGAACTCATTTTATTTCTATGAGGAGAAGATGATTGGGGGTGCAGTCAAAATATATCACAAATAAGTTAAAATAACTTATTTAATCATGCCAACGTTTCGGCCTGAATTTCTAGCCTTCATCAGGGCTAAGAACAGAACAAGATAACAACCAATGAATATAGAAAATAAAAAATGAAATATAAACAGAAAGACATAAGGTAAATAATTATACAAAATTTAATTCCATTCTGTATAATTATTTACCTTATGTCTTTCTGTTTATTTTTTATTTTCTATATTCATTGGTTGTTATCTTGTTCTGTTTTTACCCCTAAAAAATATATATATATAAACAGAAAGACATAAGGTAAATAATTATACAAAATTTAATTCCATTCTGTATAATTATTTACCTTATGTCTTTCTGTTTATTTTTTATTTTCTATATTCATTGGTTGTTATCTTGTTCTGTTTTTACCCCTAAAAAATATATATATATAAACAGAAAGACATAAGGTAAATAATTATACAGAATGGAATTAATACGATTAAAGTGATGAAAGAAGTGGAAAATAAAATATATATATATATGTAGGTATTTGAATAAGTAGGTAAAATAACATAATTAAGGAAATAAAATAAAAATTTGAAGTTATATAATGCAAAGAAATATGAATATTTAGTTTATTTATAATTTAAAAATTAAAATTATGGAAAAAAAAATTGAGAGAAAGAAAATATATTTAACAAATGAAATATGTAATCATAATATTAGATAAAGAAGCAAAATATAAAGTTTAACAAAGCAAAAGTTTAAAAAAAGAAGTGAAAAGAAAAAAAAAAAATAGAAAACAACAATAATAATATATGATGAATGTAACTAATAATGTGGGTAAGGAAAATTAAGAAAATAATAGAAAAGGAGGGGGGGGGGAGAGGTAAAATAAAGATAGGGAAAAAGAGAGAATACAACATAAAACGAACCCATTAGCTTGAAATCTTACCGCCAAGGGAGTTCTGCGCCGCAAATGGTGAAATAATAAGTTCAAAGTAGGCGGAAAAATAAAATAAATAATAATAATTAAAATTACTTTTTTCATAAATTAACTATTTGCAAATATGTTAATAATAAGTTGTGCGTGTCGGTTTTTAAATTGATGGAAGAAGGTTCTAACTGGGTATAGAAGCTTTCTGAGATGAGCCTTTTGTCATGATTACAAACTGTAACAAGTATAGATTGTATAGATGTTTTGTCAAAATCGAAGGAATTCCTTTGAATCCGAAAGGGTTTCCTCTAAAAAAAAAACACTTTGTCATCTCCATAACGTAGTTTTGGCTGTTCACGGCACAGAACTCACTAGCGGTAAGATTTCAAGCTAAAAGGTTCGTTTTATGTATTATTCTCTTTTTTTCTATCTTTATTTTACCCCACCCCTCCTTTTCTTAATTTTCCTTACCCACGTTATTAGTTATGTTCACCATATATTATTATTATTGTTTTCTATTTACTTCTTTTGTTAAACTTTTTTTTTTTTTTTTAAGTTATTTATCTATTGATATTTACAACTGTATAAAAAAATACAACACGTAAATTTGATCATAATGACATAATGATATGATACAGAATGTAGAGAAACTACCCAGTAGTAGAACTCTAAAAACAGTTTAAAATAGAAGGTCACGAGGCCATCTTCTTTTCAGGCACCTCGGAGGATCGCCAGGAATGGAAGAGGAAGCAAGGTTAGAAACTAGTGGGTTTGGGTGGTTAGGGAGTTTATTATGGAAGGAATAATATCAGGTTCAGGCTAGATCTGTTACATAAGGAACATTTAGGTCTTTATGGATGGTTTTATTAGTAACAAAATAAGGAGCATTGAGGATTTTACGAAGGATTTTGGATTGTAAAGATTGGATAAGAGAGGAATTCGAAGGTTTAGTGGAGCCCCAAAGCTCAACTCCATATGTCCAGATGGGCCTTACTATTGTCATGTAGGTCAGTCTTTTGCAATGAGTTGGAAGTTTAGACCGTTTGTCTAGTAAGTGCTGTAATAGTCGGAATCTGCGTGCAGTTTCCTGTCTTTTCAGACTTGTGTGAGGATTCCAGGTTAGTCGTTTATCAAGATATAGTCCAAGATAACGAATCTGTTCTACAGGGGTAAGAGCCACATTATTAAAGTATACTGTAGGGCAGTCGGCAGGTTTACTACGAAGAGTAAATGTGATTTGTTGGGATTTATTTTTATCCTCCAATTTCGACACCATTCTTCGAGGATTGTGATATGGGACTAGAGAGTTTGGGATGCAATCAAAGGGTTATTACTAACTGTAAGCACACATGTGTCATCAGCATACGTGGTATTTAACAGGATATTGTTAAACTTAACTTTATATTTTGCTTCTTTATCTAATATTATGGTTACATATTTCATTTGTTAAATATATTGTCTTTCTCTTAATTTGTTTTTCCATAATTTTAATTTTTAAATTATAAATAAACTAAAATATTCATATTTACCTACTTATTCAATTACCTATATATACATTTTATTTTCCACTTCTTTCATCACTTTAATTTTATTAATTCCATTCTGTCCAATTATTTACCTTATGTCATTCTGTTTATATCTTCTTTTTTATTTTCTGTATTCATTGGTTGTTATCTTGTTTTGTTCTTAGTCCTGATGAAGGCTAGAAATTCTGGCCAAAACGTTGGCACGATTAAATAAGTTATATCAACTTATTAGTGTTATATTTTGACCGCAACCCCCAACCATTTTCTTCTCATATAAGTCATTCACGGTCAACTATCTCTCATGATTATTTTATTTCTGTTTCCCAATTCTCTTGATCCTCTCTTTCTATCCATTCAGTGTAGTTTAATACATAACTAGATACAGGACATTTTTTCCATACTTCCTACTTCATGTCTATAATCACCACATAAAAACTCAGTTTTTCTCATCCATGTTCTAAAAGAAAACCATAGCTAAGCTCTTAAATAAAATAACTTAACTTATTCTCCCCAAATTATTTTCTTTCTATATTACTCATTTTTCATCTTCTTCTTAAGCATTCCCAGGGGGGATGCTTAAGGGCCTTATTAGCGTAAAAGAGCCAGTACTGACACTGCTCTTGGTTTCTTGCCATGTTCCTAGGCAGAGGTTTTTATCTGTCCTCTTGTACAAACAGTCAATATATTCCAGGTACGACATTCTTGGTCGATCTCGAGGTCTTCCATCAGGGACATAGTCCATTGTTTTCAGTGAATCTTGGTAATCCTCCATACTGATGATATGACCTAATCACTTCAATTACCAGGCCTTCAGGACCTTCTTTAATGAGAGAATTACTAGTTTTTCCTTGGTTCGCACATTAAGGATGCAGTTCCTTCTTGTTCTTAAAATAAAAGTTGTAGAACATCAAATTTAGCATTATCAATAAGTATCTCTAAAATTTCGAATCTGAAGACTAAATAACTCCTGGTGTACAACTCATTAACTCATATGCAAAGTCACATTTTCACCTCCACTTACTCATCTGTACAATTTCAACCAACTTCAACTTGAGGTAATACGTTGAAAATTAGGGCGAAGTTATAGTTTTTATCAAATGACCAACAGGAGAATTCTAAAAATAACATTTTTAATCATCTTTTAATCAATCTTTTGTTAACTTACAAGCAAAAGTAAATAAGGTGATTAAGGTGATAATGATATGAATCAATCATATAAGGATTAGTTTAAAATACCCAGTGCTATATAGAATTCTTTATAAAATATTCTAGTTTTGTTCATTAACATTATAGCTATAAACCCACAGTTTAAAGTAAGACATGGTATAATTTAGTCAACAATATAACTCTGGAACGACTTAAAACAGTGAGGTAAAATGCTGACTGCCTGTATCATTGTTACTTGAAATTATATATATTTATGAAATAAAAATACAAATAGCAACAAAGTAACTTCGTTAAATTTAAAAGCTGAAATTAGCATTACATAGTTTTAACAAATAGAGAGAAACAATAATTATAAAAATTCTAACACAGCTAAGAATTCAAAAATATTTATTAGTTTAAGTTTTACTATTAGCCATAAGAATAGAAATCTCTGGAACTCTGCTAATTATAATATATGCTTCAGTAATAAATAAAAAAATCATTCATTAAGTAACAAACCATATACTATTAAAAACAATTAATCAATATTGGTATTTCAAATAAAACCCTTATCAGTCAAAAGTCACCTCTAATGTGTTAACAGTACTTAGTCGCTGCAGTTGTAGGTCACGTGAGAGGTGATAAGGTGAAACATGTTCAACAATTTCAAGTTTTTGGGAAAAAGTATAAGAACAATATATTACCGCCTCTCGTCATTACATTTAGTAAGGCTGATGTGTTGTAACAGTTCATTGTCAAGGCATATACATGACAGTAAACATGGCAGTTAAAGCAACATTACTTATACTATTAACAATCACACGAGACCCAATGCGACATTTTATCATAACAGTAAACTGTTGTGACAGTTGATTCTGTCATGAATGTAACTATCAAATATTTACACGATGGTAGTTTTTTAAACATTTTTGCATCAATAACGGTAAGCCGTACATTAGTACTCACATCAGAAATTGTCACTAATGAAAAATTATGTCAAAGTACCAAAAAAAGGAATTAATCATTAATTTTTTTAAAAATAGAAACAGTATAAAGATTATGTAAAAGAAGAGGTAAAAATATTTGAATTTTTGTCTATATAAATAAAAAAAATTAACAACTATTCTACTTACTTCAAGATCTAACAGATATTTGTAGATATGAGTAACATATCTACCAAGTAGAAAGATGTCACGTTGATCATTCCTATCAACATCTCTTATTTGTTTAGATGATTTACTAATTGATACTTCATCTTCATTGTATCCATCAGTACTCTGGTATTTCTGACTAAGGGTAGGGTGTAAGCGTTCTGTGTAGTTGGTTCCTTGGATACTGTAGAAAGTCAAATATAGCTATATTAATTAATTATTATTATTATTAATAGATAGATTAATCATTCCCTTCTTTTCCTTGACCTCTTCATACTAAGAAACCCAAACAACACCATATCCACTGACTGGTACACTAAACCAACTTACTCAGGCAGACTTTTAAACTACCACTCCCAGCATCCTTAACATCAAAAAATTTACAAAGCCGAAAACCTTATTAACAATTGCCTTTCCCACTCTGATTCCCATTTCCATGAAAGGAACACACACTGCATTAAACAAATACTCTTAACCAATAACTTGTCTCTCCATATCCTTCGTAATCTTATAAATAACTACAAAAATCTTCACCCAATTTTTTACAACCCCTCTCTATCCCCTATCGATACATCGAAAATAATATGCTTATAGGTAACTCCTATTTTCCCCACAAGAAAATTCACAAAATCATCTTCTCACCACAGGAAAGAAATGGTATTATCAACTATCATACGATCGCGATCATAACGGACGTTAAGGTGATCAGAGATGCTGAAATAAACACAGACCATTCGCTATTAGACGCAGACATGCAGATCATGAAGCCTAGAAGCATAAAAATTAAGGCATACAAAAAGATATATGTGAGAGCCCTTGATGTGGTTGAAAAAAGACAAGAATATGAGGCAGGTCTGGAAGAGAAACTAAAAAGATTAGACCAAAATGGATCTGTGGAAGAAATCTAGAAGTATATGAAAGATAACATACTTGAATCAGCAAGGTCTATATGTGGAATAAATATAAATAAATAAATACATTTAAGAATTTTTTTATATGCTTTACAGCATTTATTCTTGTTTTTTTTTTTACAATTTTCATTAAACCAAAGGGCAGGCGGTCTTATTGATGGACCTGAGGTCATATGTATTAACGCTCTCACAGCCCCCGATTGAACTAGTAATGGTTTCCCAGCCTCGTGTTGGTGAGGCTAAGGACATAAAAAGTGTCAAATCAGCTCTTTTTAGCACCCATCTCAGTTTAGAGCTTACGGGATTTATGTTAGTAAATGTAATAAGTAGTGGGAAGTGGTCACTGTTGTACAGATTAGTTAGAACTGTCCAGTTTATAACTTTATATAATGTTGAACTGCAGAGAGAAAGGTCTATGGCTGAATATGTCATGTAGCTCGAGCTATGGAAAGTATGTTTCCCTTGTGTTAGTTAGGAGGAGATTAGAAATGTCTATGAAGTTTTCTAATACTTTGCCACAGGAGTTAAGCTTTTGAGAACCTTATAAGGGCATGGGGTTTCCAATAAAGAGGACATGCTGTAGCAGTTGATTAAATATGTCTAGAAGGTGTTAGGTTTCAATTAAAAGGTCTTGAGGTAGGTATATGTAATATACAGAGATGGTAAAATTTAGACAAATTTCAACAGTAATAGCTTGAAGGATTTATAGGGATTATCGGATTTACAAAATCCTATTTTTTTATACTTTTTTGTTTCAATTAAGTCAAGGTCAGGGGTCTCGTTTTTTGATGCCCCCCATAGCAGCGTACACCAGAAGAACATGAAAACGCTGCATGATTGTACAGCTGTGTGGGAATATTCACTGTGGCATGCAAGCCAGGACCTGACTAGCACATACCTACCTCCAGGGTAGATTCCATGACATGCTGGCCAGCCTCTGAGGGAGACACAACCTCAATCAAAGAAACTTCTTATTGGACCATTTTTCATGGTACTCACCATTTCGCCCACTGATGCACATAGCATCAGGACAGAAAAGGGGCCATAACATGCAGGACGTAACCATGGCAGCGAAGAGATAGCACAACACAGATAAGCCATCATAATATGTTATAAATTGAGACCATGACAAAAATAATGTAAAAAGAAATAAAAGAAAGACGCGACTTATCATTTGTAGAAACTGTTTTATCCTCTTGAACTGAGAAAAAGGCGTCTTTACAGCACAAATTATAAACATGGACTGAATAGGTTTTGCTTTAACAACTTCAGGAGTAATAATAGGCAACAGTGTGATGGATTTTTATTGCACAAAATAGTGATAAATAATCTAAATTTTAAGAAAAAATAGTTACCTTGTTGATGATCCATAGGATTTAGTAACTAGCCCCTGTTTCACAACAGGGGGGTTTGTTTTCAACTGTGAGATACTACTGAAAAAAAAAAAATTAATTTTAATTTAGTATAAGAAAATAGCCCTGACACTGAAATTTATACGAGTTGGTTAAAGATGAATAAGATAGGAAAATAATATATAAGACAAAACATTAAATACAGAAATTTCAAAGACAAATATGCTACAAGTCTAATTGATTATTTTATCATTATCAGGAAATGGTGAATGATTAACCTAAAATGTGACTAGCTCACATTTTACAATATACTTAAGCGTGTATTGAATTGGATAAGTAATTTTCAAAAGAAAAATACAGTGGACGATGTATGTTATACAGTGGTAGTTTAGCATTGATCCCGATCTATGATTATAAATAGTTTTATTTTCTCAGACAGCAGACAAAAAAAAAATTAAATAAGTGAAGGAATTAAGTACATTCGCAATGTGCTTGTTGTATCTCATACTTTTTTGCCATGTCTTTATTTCCCTCCCCCCCCCCTACTTTTTCATCTTTCTTAAGATTATATTTTTCTTTCATGTTTAATAATTTTTCTTTAGAGAATGTATACAATCACCTAAATAAAATATGCCTAAGCAACCTCGTAACTGCAGTGGTGTTGGTTTAAATCTGGTCTTGGAGGGTTGAATTTTATTTTTTTGGTGGTCCCATGGTATGAAAACTCAACATTTCCATACTGGTGAGAATAGGGGGTGATCCACAATGTTATGGATCTTATCACACACAATTATGAATAACCTAAATTTCAAGAAAAATAATTACCTTGCAAATCCATGGGATTTCGTAACTAGGCCCTGTTTCACAATAGGAGGATTTTTCTTCAGCTGAGAGATATAACTGAAAAAAAATTAAAAACTTCTAAAAAATAAAATTTATTTAAATTCAAAACAGTGGAATAGTGCTTAACACAAAAACTAAAAATATAATTTTCGATGAAAAATGTGCTACAGGTCCTGTTTATCAGGAAAAGGAAAACAATAAACTTATAAAAAATTGACTCATACTACAGCATGATATATGTATATATAGAATGGTATGTTTGATTTATAAAAAAAAAAAAAAATACTTAGCTAAAAGAATCTTTCTTTCTTAAATGGTTCAATATTAAGAGAAAAGTTTAGGGTAGCCAAATTCCAATGGGATTTTGTAACAACAGATTTATTGTAGCAAGATATATGGCTGTTTTTATTCATGTCTCTCAAAAATATCAATTTAATGGATAAGTAATAAAGGAAGTCAATTTAGTAATTTTACTTGGGTGAAAAAAGGATTGGATTACAACAAAACCAAATAATATATTCTTCACTTAACTAAAGTACTATAAAAAACTTGATAATCTGGATACTTGATAGTCCAGATGTCACAGTAATCAAAATAAAGTCCAAAAAACAAAACTTTGGTAAAGTAGATATTTTAATATAAATGTAAATCAATAATTATTTAATACAATATGCACTTAATAATCTAGAAGATTTGTTAGTCAAGAAGATTCATAGTCAATGATGGCCAGACTTCAATGTCGGTATTAGAAAAATGATTTCATTGTGGCTAAATGTGATTATATTTTAATATTAAATCATACTTTTTAAGTTAATGTTTCATGAATTGATAAAAAATAGTATTTTTCTCCAAAATTCATACACTTACTTGATATTTTACAAAGAATTCCCTCCTTGAAATGTTACTGTTTCCAGTAAAAGCTGTCTTTTTAGACACTTTGGAACAAATGTTATGTAGGGGAATAGATTTTAGGGGTATTCATGATGTATTAAATGTAAAATGTTTTACCATGTTAAATATTATAAGGATTGTGAGCAGCCTTATTTAAAGTCATGTTAAAAGTTAAATGCATAAGAACTCCTAGCGGATTTTTTGAGCAATTTGTTTTATAAACTTTTCTTCCATAACTTCATGTTATTGTTTACTTCTAAGTTTTCAATTAGGTAATTTATTGCAACATGCCTAAATTGAGCGAAAAGTGGAAGTTGTGTAACAGTGTGGCTACTGAGTGTCTTGTTAATCTTCTAACTTGTGAGGAAGAGAATCAAGATGAGCTAATTGACAACTATCATTACATTATTATTATCATCCATTACTTCAATAGTTATAAAAACATCCAAAACAATACTCACACAATCAAAACACAAAAGTTGACGAGCTCAACTGGTCTGTTGCAAGATGTCATTCTCCATTTAACAGACTCTCAATCATGTTATATGTTATATAGTTTTTACATGGTAAAATAAGGAAATATTTCTCCATTTAACACAATTTAAGATGTTAAACTAAAGATCATGAATACCCCTTTTGTTTATGCAACATAACAACAGGGTAAGATGTTATGAATTGTATCACATACAGTGATAAATAACCTAAATTTCTAGAAAAATAAATTACCATGTAGTTCCACTGGACTTAGAAAGTAGTCCCTGTTTCGCAGTGGGAAGATTTGTTTTTGATTGCGGGATGCCACTGAAAAAAAAAAATTGATCAACTTTTTAAAAATACATGTATTTTATAATCGAGAACAGGTAACCATCCATCATGTAATAATTAAATATATAAATTTAAGTGAAAAATGAGCTACATGTCAAATTGGTAACCTCATCTTTATCAGGAAAGTGTGTATAAATAATTTTTAAAATTAATTACAATCTATACAGCAGACATCCCAACCAATTCTAACACTATTCTCACCATGTATGCCGATGACACATGTGTGCTCGCTGTTAATAATAGCCCTTTAATTGCATCCCAAACTCTTCAATTCCATATCACAGCCCTCGAAGAATGGTGTTGTAATTGGAGGATTAAAATAAATTCCAACAAATCCCATCAAATTACCTTTACCCTACGTCGTAAACCTACTGACTGCTCTACAGTATACTTCAATAATGTTGCCCTTACCCCTGTTGAACATATCCGCTACCTTGGACTACATCTGGACAAACGACTAACCTGGAATCCTCACACAAGACTGAAAAGACAGGAAACTGCACGATTTCGACTATTACAGCACTTACTGGAGAAACGGTCCAAACTTCCAATTCATTACAAAAGACTGATTTACATGACAATTATAAGGCCTATCTGGACATACGGCGTTGAGCTCTGGGGCTCCACTAAACCTTCGATTTCCTCTCGTATCCAATCCTTACAATCCAAAATCCTTCATAAAATCCTAAATGCTCCCTACTTTGTCACAAATAAAATCATCCACAAAGACCTTAATGTTCCATTTGTAACCGATCTAGCCCAAACCAGATATCAATCCTTCCATTACAAACTCCCTAAACACTCAAACCCGTTAGTTTCTAATCTTGCTTCCTCTGTTATTCCGGACAATCCTCCGAGGCGTCTGAAAAGAAGATGGCCTCGAGACCTTATATTGTAAAAATGTTTTTAGAGTGCTATCATTGGGTAGTTTCTCTACATGCTTGTACCATACCATTATGATTTCCTCAAATTTACTTGATGTATTTATGTACAGTTGTAAATATCAATAAATAAATTAATAAAAAAAAATTAATTACCATAATCAATTAATTAATTAAATAAAAATTCCTGCCTCACACTGTAGCATACATTGCATCGCATAATTGATTTTCAAAAAGAAAAATTGTGAAAAAATGAATCATTCATAAATAGTTTAATGTAACAAGGAAATTTTAAAATAACCAAGTTATATTTCAATAGAATTCTTTAACAATGGATTATATAATGGAATTAAAAATGTAATATTCATTCATGTTCCTCAAAAATATATGAGCCAGCATGAATTAGTTTGTTTATAGATAACCATTACTTATTTTTGATATGATCTTAAGGGATTTTATGGATTTAGCTAATTTCATAATGTAGCTAGAGATGAGCAAGTTCTTTTCAAAGATTCTACATGCTATCAGCAAATGTTTTCAAAGTAAGATAAGAAATATCCTTATTATAGGATTTCAGAGGCAGGATAGAAAGAGCAAAAATCTATTATAATAATTATTGATGGTGTTATAATCTCCTAACAGCAAGATTTAATAATTTGATTGGCTTAAGGCAAACCCAAATAATTTACTTTGATTAACTCAGATACTTTACAGTCTTTAGAATCTGGATACTCAGTAGTCCAGCCAACACTGTTGTCTAAACAGGCTCACACTGCTCTCCTTCTCCTTTTCCTCATCTTGTTATGTTGAAAATGATGTAATGTATAGGTAATTAATAAAATACATAAAATAGATCGCAAGAGAGGCCATATAATAGACCAATATAAATTAGAATTTAGATAATAGTAAATAAAGATATTTATTTATATAGCTAATGCGTAAGAGGGCTTTTGCCAGGTGGGAAACAACAAGTGAAAATCCAGACAAGGCAGTTGCATGAGTGCTGTGGAGTTAGTTGGGCAGTATGTGGACTTACGTTTAGTGCAATATAAACTCAAAATTTGTCTCTTCAATCTTGTGAAAATAGTATTCCAAAAAAGAGATCAGATGGGACAGAGTGATCTGAGTCGGATATAAAAAGTTCAGCACAGTCTCTGGTGACAAATGAGTAATTAACAAATGATCATGTAAAATTCACCCAATTTATACCTTAGTAGAGATAGTATATTATTCATTCTTTGATTTTGTTTCGTAGATGTAGAATTAATGAGTTTTTTTAATGCGTTAATTTAATAAACAAAAACAGCTGGTTCCTTTTTTTGTTTTATACCATTATTTTGCTGCAATTTAATTTAATAGGGCATAATTTTTGTGTCATTTTAATTTAATAAATTGTAAATTTGTATTTATTTTCTTCAAACCAAAGAAAAGAGGTGTTTCAAGATTATTTCACAATTTTATCATTTTAATGTATATTATCATTACCATTTACAGTAATAGTGGTAAGATTAATAAAAAAAGGAAAACGTTTATTTTTCCCAGTGTAAACCTCCTCTCAGGTACTTTTTAATAACAGCTGATAAATACTAATTGGATAAATATTTATTGTGGTCTAGTGGGCAGCGTGTGTGCTACATAAAGTGAAGGATCTGAGTTCCAATATTCTTAGTCAGGTATTTTTTTAAATTATTTAACTATTAGAGATTAATAGATATAAGAGTGATTATATAGTAAATATAGGTATATTTTAATTTCATTTTTCTTCAATTTTATGATTAGGGATTTCACTATTACCCTTCGTTCTAAAAAAAAAAAAAATTGTGTGGTGCTCAAAATTAATTTTTATTTTAAATTTAAATTTTATTTTATTTTCTTTCTTTTCTATGCTTACCAAAAATAATTATAGAACTCTAGCATCCCAATTGAGTTATCGGAAAATATATTGCACAATCCCATTTGATAGCTTGCGACAAAGTCTATAGTAATCCCTCTCTCATCTTTGTCCTATTGAATCCTGAATCCCAATTAAAATATTTAGCAATGGATATAGTCAAAGACTTAAAACATGTTAATTTAACTCAAACTATCTAAATTAACCAAATATGTACAATAAACAACATTTAGAATCAGGGTAAAGGCTCAGGGTTTGGTATAGAGGGTGAGATGAGAAGTGTGCCTCAGGTAATGGGAACTTCTTGTCATTAAAAAACTAAATAATTTTATATCTGAAACATTCGGTGAGAAACCTATTTTTATTAAAATAATAATGAAATATTTGTTAAAGATTCAAATATAACAATTAAATACTAATATTTCACATGCACCTAAACTCCCTGACTTTAAATTATAAATGTAAACAGAGCATTTGCAATATTAAAATAAATTGAAAAAAGGTGTTCATTACTTTAACTAATTGCCAAATTAATAATAATTGATATTAAATAAACATTATCAATATTTTACTTCAACAAATTATAAAGATGAATAATTTTATTCAGGGTGGTCAGCAAAATGAGTCCACTCAAAAATATATGTTTTGGATTATATTTAATGCAATTCTTGGATGACTTTGATGCGATAAACCCAATTGCTATGGACTACCAGTACTACATTTCTTTATTAAATTCAATTTCAGGAGACTTTGCCTGGCTGCTATTTATATTCCAACCAATCTAGACTGCCAGACAGATGCTTGCTTAGCTCCTTAGGATCCACCAATTTAAATATTTGGTTAATTTGGATAAATCAGACTAAACCAACATGATGTAAGCTCTGAGTCTAAATATGTGCCCATGAAATTAAGGAAATTAAAAAATAAAAGTTTACAATTAAATACGTAAATCTGTGAATACCTAAACACTATGAACTCTATAATCTGAAGGATTTGGCAGACAGGACAATTTGTCTGAATTATCGAGGTCCAACTGTATTAGTGTAACAATTAAATAATTTAAATATGATTATATTTTATTATCAAGATCAATAAAGTCTGTAAAACCTTTTTCACTTTAATAATATTTTATTATTACACCGTATTTTCCTGTTAATATTTTTCAAATTTTATTTAAAGTTAGATTTTTCGTTAACAATTTGACTTTTGATATTTTGTAAGGGGTTGCCCTCCTTGTAAACATACTGTTTCAATTAAAGCTGTTGGTTTAACCTCATGGTCTGGCAGGAAGGTATCTACCTGATCATTTTCATATGAACAATTAAATAATTAATAGCTTATCCATTTATTATTGGTCCAGTGTCTCTTAGTCAATGAGTATAAGAACTATTGCTTATCTCAAGACCACTAAAACACTCATTCAAAAAGATAAAATAATTGAGTAACAAAAATATATCAACAATTAAAATAATTAGATGAACTAACAAGACTTGCAGTTTACTAAATGAATGAGAGAAATGAACAAACAAACCCATGAGTTGTTTCAAGAAAATCATTTCTTAAATCAGTAATAAATACTCAAATTAATAGAAATGGTAAAAAAAAAAACTTGATGTAGAAACTAATGGTATAGTCAATACAGGAAAAGTAGGTATCGCAATGTTTGCTGGTAATTCAAACTTAGACAAAATATAAAAATTGAATCACGATATTAAGAATAAAATGAGTGATAACATCCATTAAACAAATAGATTTCAATCCAAACCTTAAATGTCTTCATAAATGAAAAAAAATATTATACAGGGAGCTAAAAATAAAAAAAGTAGGCATTATCATTGACCAAACCCTCTTCTGGAACCACCATATTGTCCACATCTCACAACAATTTTTTACATTTAAATTATTTCATCACTTATACCATCTACCCAAAGCTACATGGAGATTCTTAGTATCACCCCTCATCTTCCCCCACTAAAATATTCTAGGTGATAATGTGTACATATGCATTTAATTATTGTTTAAATAACAGATGTAATTTTTTTTAATAATGAAGTTCATGTTTTATTTGTGAAAAGTATATAGATTCACCATTTTTAGTTTTGTTTATGCATAATTTTAAAAGTGTATATATTTACTGTTTCTTTATTTTAATTTACGATAATAAGTCATTTGACCATAACTTGTCCCATGGCCTTTATATTGTATAGTTATACTTAGGACTTAGTCCCAGAATATAGTTTCTTTTCAATTATACCCTAAAATACCATGATAAAGGATTTAAAGTAATAAGAATTTTATATGTATTAAGAATTAAAAAATGGCAAATAAATAGTAGTGATTTCTAAAAATTTGATAAAGCATTGAATGAAATGTAACTACACTACATAATCAACCATAGGATAATCCATTAACAATTTACATGCTGAATGTAAATAAACATTTACAAATATATTAGCGAACACAAGAAAAACAAATAGCATACCTTTTTTGAAGAGTGGTGACATTTTTTGAGGGTTTCGATTTTATATTATCATTGTCTAAGTTTATATTGCCTAAGTCTGCCAGAACATTTCTGATTTGTTTTGGGGGTTGAGTTGATGTTTCCTTCCCAGGCAACTTCAATCTTTTATTTTCTGTTTCCTGAATTATGGATTAAAATGGAAATTAAAACACAATACAAAATATTGATGATAAAATTAAATAAAAACATATAGTACAGAACATTTAATACATGACATAAACAGATCTAATTTCAAATCCATAGTTCTAAGTCAAATTAGAAAAGGAAATTAGAAGTTAACTTACGTTAAAAGCCAATTGAGTCTCTTTAGTTGACATTATACACTACTATTTAACTAAGGTAAATTTAAATCTAAACTAAAGCCGTTATTTATCGTTAATGTAAGACTAGTTCAATTTCATATCGGATTGTTTGCAACCTATAGTAGAAATGTTTTCAGCAAGTTCTGCTAATACCTATTAAATGAAAACAAAACAAATAAACATATGTATTTATACACAATGTGAAAGATTTGCTTAAATTCAACTTCCGAATTTGCTTGATAACACTACTACTGATCGACTTTTAAAGAAGTGTAAGCTGGTTGAAGTAATCTGAATGGCAGTAATCTCATATTACGAACAAAATTAAAAGGGTGTAATGGGAAAAGAGCGTTTTATGAAAGAAAACAAACTAATATTGATATTTATCCTCAAATGTGTCGTCTTCTGATGGTTTGATCGAGCTAGTTTTATTTTTATTGGTCCCAATGTCTCAAAAATCCTATGTAAAGATTCGGAACACATTTTATTTTTGTTCTTAAATTTGATTTTTCGACAACAAAATTTGAATTATTCTGATGATTTGATTTTGCTGAATCATAGTAACCATAAAATTTTATGCGATTCAGTGTACTCAAAACAGATACATGGGCCATTCTCCAATGTCGATGCTATTTTTCTTAGGCTTTTTATGATAAATTATCTGAATGAAAATGATTTTTTTCTCTGTTACTATCATTCTGTAGGCCGACATTTCCTTCTTCTTTTGAAATTACAATAATTAAATGCTATTCAGTTATAAATATCTAATGCTAGTTTTGTCATTCCCAAACTCTTACGGAGCTGAGTTTCTAATTTAATTTGTCAATGGCACCGGTTTCTTTTGCAGTAAATCTAAAACCATGACTGTCATATTGTTCAGCATCCTTTCAAGTATTCATAGTGTAAAACAGAATTTTAATTTTAAGTTGAACTTTTATTAAAACGCCTCTATCCAATCCATGGTTCATATCATGTGATTCCTGACCACCAGTTGGGATTTAGAACATCCCATTCTACTATACAACAGTCCTATCGTGTGGTTGATGTAATATCTTCTACATGATGACAAGATATTTACTTGGAATCCCCATGCAAGACTGAAACGACAAGAAACTGCTCATAGATTTTGATTACTAGAACACCTACTTGACAAACGCTCTAAACTTCCCATTCTCTGCAAACAATTATTGTATAATATGATAATCAGTCCAATTTTTACATCCGGAATTGGGCTCTACCAAACGTTCAAATTTCTCCCGTATCCAATCCTTACAATCCTTGATGTACCTTATTACGTCACAATAAACTCATCCACAAAGACCTCAACATCCCTTTCGTTGTAGATTCGGCCCGAAATAGATATGCGGCCTTTCATTCCAAACTCTTTATCTAAACCCATTAGTTCTTAATCTCTCAATCTTAATAATCCCCCATAATCCTCCGAGGCGTCTGAAAAGAAGATTGTCACGGGACCTTCTAATTTAAATTAATGTTTGAAGTTCCACAATTGGATGGTTGAGGGAGAGAGAGAGGGGGGGGAGAGAGAGAAGGGATAGTAGC
>NW_027107554.1:203116-219220 GCF_000696795.3 Halyomorpha halys | reverse complement strand
GAGAGAGAGAGAGAGAGAGAGAGAGAGAGAGAGAGAGAGAGAGAGAGAGAGATTACCTAATTAGTAAGAGTTTTAGCATCGTTTCCTTGTTAAGGGTGGTAGAAACTAATTTTTGAAATTATTTGCATATGTATGTTTTGTAGGCTGAGTTTTATGCATCGGGCTAATGTACTAATACAATTAGATAGGTAAAAAATAATTGTACAAAATTACAGTGTATATGTATGTATTTTTTTTTTTTATTTGTTCTTTCAGCGATTCAGGTTTGTCATCAGTTCCACACCCGGATGATAAGTAGTGAGAATAGTTTACAATTCATATCTAACTCTTCAATAACAAGAAAAACAAACTCATCTGTACTAAAAAAATGTCATAATCGAAACAGCCACAGCCTTCACTTTAACCCGATTCTCGTTCGATACCTTGGCTAAAGAATTGAACGAAAGTCACTAAAGTCATATCTTCAATTTAAAAATATAGGGCCTTCAAACGATATGTAGTAGAAAAGGGAAATTTCTTAAAAGTTTATTAACGCCGTCATTTCATCCTCGAAGAAATCGATGAGCTATTGGTGAAGTTGTTGAAAATCCAAAGAAACAGTTCTCCTGTCCCCTCCTGCTCGCTAAAGCGAAAGATTCCTCGTAGTAATTGGCAACATTCAGAAGCAGAAATATCTAGAAGTTGGATTCAAAGATTTTGTTCTAGGCATAAAGGTCCCGTGGCCTTCTTCTTTCAGACGCCTTGGAGGATTGTAAAGGATAAGAGATTAAGAACTAATGGGTTAGGATGGGTAAGGAGTTTGGAATGAGAAGACGCATATCTATTTCGGGCCAAATCTACAACGAAAGGGATGTTAAGGTCTTTGTGGATGAGTTTATTGTGACATAATAAGGAGCATCAAGGATTCTAAAGATTGGATACGGGAGGAATTTGATGGTTTGGTAGAGCCCCAAAGCTCAATTTCGTATGTCCAAATTGGGCTAATTATCATAGTATATAATAATTTATGTACTGAATGGAGCGTTTGTCAAGTTGTTGTTGTAGCAATCGAAATCTACGAGCAGTTTCTTGTCGTTTCAGTCTTTTATGGGGATTCCAAGTAAGTCTCTTGTCAAGATGAAGTCCTAAGTAGCGAATCTGTTCAACAGGCGTTAGTGGAATATTTAAAAAGGATATTGTAGGACAGGAGGGTAGAGGTTTACGACGGAGAGTAAAGGTGGTCTGGTGAAATTTGTTAGGATTTATTTTGATTCTCCAGTTTTGACACCATTCTTCAATAGATGTTATGTGTGTCTGTTGAGTTTGTGATGCATTAGTAGGGTCGTTATTTACAGACAGTACAAATGTGTCATCAGCGTATGTTGTTAGGACTGTCTTAGGGTGGGTGGGACATCAGCTGTATAAATTTTATAGAGAATGGGACCTAAGATACTACCTTGAGGAACACCTGCGGACTGAGAAAAGAGAGATGAGTAGGATTTTGCACATAATGGGTAGGAGTGAACTAGGATGGTAGGAAGAATATTCAAATGGCTTGGAGGGTTTGGGAAACATTTGGATAATTGAAATTTTCCAAGGGTTGAGGAAAATAGGTGGATCGGAGGGTAGCATTCTAGATATAGGCAAGGAATAGGGCATGGGGTTTAAAAACTTAATGGTGAAGCTACACGAGTCCTCTCGCTCACTAAAGCGGACGATTCCCCGTAGTGATTGGCAACATTCAGAAGCAGAAATACCTAAATGGATTCAAAGATGTTGTTCTAGGCATAGCATGGGATTTAAAATACTTAACGGTAAAGCTACACGAGCGCCTTTATATCTACCGACTGGTTGTCCACGATTTTGTCTAGAATTAGAAAAAGCAAAAGTCGAAAGGCGAAATCTTTAACGCTGATGGGACAGGTTTGTTTTATAAACATTTACCTGATCGCTAATCGATAATCGATAATCGCTCATATCATATTATAATTTAAAAGATTGTAAATTTATAAAGGTTAAATTTTTACAGCGAAATACATCATCCATTCTACAGCCGATGGACAAGGGAATACATATAATAAAAACCAATTTTAAAAGGCAGCTTGTATTAAGATTTCTTCAAGATGCGAAAGGGGTTTGAAATCGGAAAATTTAAATTAGGATCTTGGTTAGAATAATAGTGATCCACCATACTTGTTACGATGTGTTAAATTGAAAAGGTTATGGTTTTGAACATCTAAAAAGAACCAGATGAATGCAGCGAAGGTACCTAATTTCTGCTATGGTGTGGATCTTTAGAAATGCTCATATTTTTTCAAAAAATAAAGTTCTAAATCCATCCAAATAAAGTAATTTATTAGTGTTTTTTTTTAAGCAATAATTAATTTGAAAACGATCCTATTTTATTCACATTTTCATGATTTGTGTAGTGATTGGTTATAAAGATGATCAGCTACAGTAACTGAATATACCGATCCCTTTGAGGTCGTAATAAAGATATCCATTGTGTATGTAAACAGCTTCTGAAATGCTACGAAAATATAAAATGTGCGAATCATTAGTCTTATGTATATTGATTTTGCTGTTTTGATTCTCTTTCACATCCTTGAACCATCTAAAGCGGCTAAAGTAGGAATCAAAGTTTCTTTCTGTCTCTAGGTAATGTGTCCTGATCACTTAAGAGCACGAAACGAAAGTATGTTTTTTTTCAGATATATTGGTAGTTATTCCAAAAACGGGCTAAAGATATACTGAAAATTGTGTGACAGAGGTAAAAAGTGTTACAGTGATTAGTATGTTCAAAAAAAAAAAATCAAATTATATTTTATAAGAATACTTGAAAGCGTGTCTGAAAGCCAATATATTTATTTATTTATTTTTTTTTAGTTTTACGGAATAGAAACTGGAATCACTATCTTGTAATGTCTTAGCATTGTGACGAGCTAGGGAGTGACAATAGAAGGATTATACTTACAAATTATGTCTTGACAACTATTAATATTTTCTTTAATCACAAATGTGAAATAGTTCTTTGCTGTGGAAAAATGAAAAATTAGTGACTCTCATAGAACATTTAGTTTGTCATTTTTTTATATTAAAATAATAGTAATTTTTATTTAGATTGGTATTTAATTGTTGAAGCTCTGTTTAGGATTAATTACATACGCTTTCAATACTGTTAAAACCTTTTAATTTATGACTGTAGTTAATTTCATTCTAACTTTGTCAAATTGTGTAATAAAAAACATAATTTATTCGTTGTATTTACTGTATTAGGTTAGTAACAAGGAACAAGATAGTGAAGAAGAAAAACCTGAGTTGTCCCATTTTCGTTATTTTTTTTTAGGGACAAGTAAATTTTAGTAAAGTAAGTCAAATTGTACTTGAATTACTTTTTCGTGTTTGTTATATAAAGCAACGATTTTAAAGTTAAAAGCCAAAAGTGGGCTAGGCTGTTATCTAGAAATAATCTATTGTCCGTTTATTTATCGATTGACTAAACTAAAATAGTGGGACAGGCGATTTTCAGGGGGGAAAAAAGAAGATGATTAGAAGGAAGGAATTTCAATTAAAATATTCGGTTATTTCTGACTCAAGCGGTTATTTTTTCACACCAGTTACTTTTTTCATCCCAACTAAGCAGTCCCTAGCGCGACTGCGCCAGTTACGGGTTGTTAACTTGTTAGGTTAGTTCAAGATTCAGTATTGTATTTAATTATGTCCTCAACTCTCAGGCCTTATCTGACTGCTGTTAGACATACTCTCAACGCTGCTATGTGTTTGGACAATTTTTCCTCGCAACACGTTGAAAGGCACAATAAACCCGAAGTTGAAGTCAGGACCAGCAAAGAACTTTTATTGACACCTGTTCTGATAAGTAGAAATGAAAGAGAAAAAGTGTTGATTGAAGGTTCTATAAACTCTGTTAGAATAAGTATAGCTGTTAAGCAGGCAGATGACATTGAGAGGATTCTATGTAAAAAATTTATGAGGTTTATGATGATGAGGTCAGAAAGTTTTATTGTTTTAAGGCGTAAAGCTATAGAAGGTTATGACATCAGTTTCCTTATCACTAACTTCCACACTGAACAGATGTATAAACATAAGCTGGTTGATTTTGTTTTACATTTCATGGAAGAAATTGATAAGGAAATAAGTGAAATGAAGTTGGCTGTTAATGCTCGAGCTAGGATTTGTGCTGAGGAATTTCTTAAAAGATTTTAGTATAATTTATAGATATTATTTATATTGATATAAATGGAGTTGTGCCTGTTAATGCTCAAGCAAGGACTTTTGCTGGGGAATTACTTCAGGTCAATTTTTGGTTTATTTTTGAAATCGGTATTGTTTTATAATTGCTTGGTTCAAAGTTATCCTCTTATTAATTCTCACGTACTATTAGTAATTTTTTTGAGTCTTTTTAAATCACAGTATTTTTAAATTATTGTTGAGTTTATTATGTTATTTTTAATAATACAATTTTTATTTTTAAGTACATTCAGTTAAAAAATATACGAGATTTAGTTTTAGATAAAAATAATTAATTTGTTATCCTTTAATTAAGTAAGAACTTATTTTTATTAATTAATGTATTTGTAATTCATCAGCAGTAAACCATCAGTCTTATTTCATTTAAATGAAGAGGCTTAATTATCTGTCTTGGGATTAGATGATTATCATTGTAAGTTTTTTTAATATAGTAATGCCTACATTTTTTTTTAAGTTTATCCTAATTGCAAGTTTGTATATTCTTATTTTAAGACATTTTTTAGTTATATACTTTTTTATACTTATGGATTTTCCAGTGCAGGTTTTCTTACTGAAAGACTTGAAATAAATTATCTAGTTTTATCCTGAACGATGAAAGGTATTTAATATATTAAGTTTATTTTGAAAAAGAAAGAATATTGAAATTTTGGTTTGATTAATTTTTATATTGTACGATATCTTTGTTTTTCTTTCTTTCTTTCTTTTTTTTTTTAAACTTCACCATACAATATTGGTGCTTACTTCTGGTTATTCTTCTTTGTCTTAAAGTACAATAAACTAGACGTCAACACAATTTTTTTTTGTTATGGTTAAATTTTTTTACTGATCACTGGATTGATGGAATTCATGAAAAGATTTTATTCTGTCAAAATATTGCTAATAATATTAATAATACCAAAGAAGGTATTATTCTAGTTCCCATCACGGTGGTATCATTCTAGACGGTATTATACTAGTTCCCAAGCACTACTCTAACATGGAGAGTGGGGCTATACTCACTTTTACTATGGATAACTGTGGATGGAATTTTTATGTGATAAAATAGTTAAAGTACGTATTTATTTTTATGTAAATTCATTTATATATAAATTAAAATAAACATGTTTGTCCACTTTGCTGTCACAACTACTCAGCCCAGACCAGTTGTGTTTTGAGTGAGGTGTGTTGGTAGCTGTTTTGGTATGGGAGATATGATGGTTTGTCCTAAGCATTTTTATGTTTTAACTAATTAATATAACTTCAAGTTGGTGGAAGCAGGAAGCTACACTAAAATTATTGGTTAACTTGAGAGAATGTATATTAATTTAACTGATTTATAGTTTATTAAAAGATATCATGTTTTATAGGGAACTTAATTAGTATTAAACCATCCAACTGAAGACACTTTCTGTAAAGTTTTTTTTTAGTGAGTATTTCTTCTGTTTTTCTACACAAATTTAGGATGCTATTGAATTAATCAGTTGTTTTTAGGTATGTGTATATGAAGAAAGTATGTACAATCCAAAATTAAGATGGGTGAAACCACAGAACATAATTAGAAATCAAAATAATTTAATTTTAAAAAAATTTATAATGGGAAAATTGAACTTGAGAAGCATGAAAATAAACAAAAAAACTGATTTGTATCGACCGATCCAAGTATGTATCAGTATGATACTTGAAAGCAATAAAATCTCTTGAACTAAGCTCAATAATCTTTACATGTTCTTTCCCAGCATAGATGAATTAATAATTTTATTTCGGTCAGTCGGATTTTTGTTCTTGATATTGTGTGATTTTCCCTGATTGTTCCCTAAAGAAAATTTGTTCGAAGTGTTTTATGTGGCATCTTTAGTCCACTAAATTTTATTAGAAATACTTTACAGATTGGATTATTTATTTTGTGGATGGAAATATTTGTCTTAGCATAAATTGATAAATAAAAGTGATTTTATTTGAACTTGCATTAGAGGTCAAAGATTTTTTTTCTGAACTTCTCATTTTCTGTGTGTTTGATTGTTTTCATATGTTTTGAAATTGAAAAACGTTGACTTATTGATTTTTTTTTTCATAACAAGTAATAAGTTGTAGAAAACCCCGGAATCATATTTAAATCAACTCTCCGATGGATGCAAGTGCAACAAAAGTTTTTGCAATAGAATTAGCCAATGATGTTTTTATAATACACATTATTTTAGGCATCTCAAATCAAATTATACGAACAACTGAGGCAATGGATATGATTTGAAATAAAAGATGCAGAAGTGGAGGAGAAATTGTTGGAATTTAAATCTGATTTAAGTTAAAAAGAAACCATTAGTAACTATGGAACTCACAAAAAAAGAAAGGGGTTTTGAATGGCACTGACTTCTTACGTTTTAGGCTCCCTGAAAAATAGTTAAGAACTATGTTGTAAATTGTATTTATGAATTAATTATTTTTTATTTATAAAAAAATTTGTTTGAAATAAAAAAAAAAAAATTAAAAGGAAAATATGGACTAAAATATGTAAAAATGGTGAAATCTATATTTCAATATGTCAAATGAGATTGGTTAAAAATTATTAAAAATATGAAATGTTCCTTGGAAAGAAGCATAGACATGTATTAGTAAGTTGTAGAAAAAAAATATGTGATAACATAAAAATCATCCCTAATTATTGCTCCCAACAATAGAATATTGTGTTAAACCTACCATGTTGGAGTAGTGCTTGAGAACTGTTACGCCAAAGATTACCTTTAAAGATTTAAATAGTCTTTTTTTTTTTTTTAATTGACGCTTGTCTTAATATTACTTAGTGTATTATTATAGAATTTATTAAATGATTAAATTAATTAATTAGTTTTAATTAAAATTATATTATCGTATCACGAGTAATAGAAAGCATTGTCGCCAAATTAATCATCTATTTCAAAGGTGTAAGCGTTTCAAAATATGTGACGAAATATAGTTTACTATTTATGTATAAGTAGTATAAATAATTTTTTATATGAAAGTTTCATAAATATTAAATGTATAAAAAATGTTTTATATTTCATATTAATTAGGAAAATATATATATCTTTATATTATTGATGTTGTTTTACTGATCCTACCTGGCATAAAAAAAATAGGGAGAATTTTTAAATTTAGTAGTTATTAGTTTACAGTGATAAGGAACCTAAGATTGACTGACCATAATTTAAATCTCTTCATTTATCACCTATGAACACCCTACTGATTATATCAATATTCAGAGTGCAATGAAGTCCTAACAAAACTTGTCCTGCTTAAATCAAGTAAGACTTTTTTTAAAATGTATATTTAAAATTTTCAAAGCAGAGTGATGATAAAACACGTAAAATAAAGTAAAAGAGATTGCCATGATTTATTACATCAATTGATGAAAAAAAAATTTCATTTAGAAGTAAGTATCAAGAATTGGCTATAGAAATTGACTTAAGCAATTTTTTAATTTTGAAGATATGTTGTAGCTGGAGTTTTTACATATTAAGTATTTTTAAATGTTAAAGCTGATAGAAATTGATTAAGATAGGCCATAAAATTAGCTAATTGGGGGAATACTCTGAGGTTGTCTCACTGCAATTGTTCTTTTTATTGAAAAGTGATCTCTTTTGATAAGTAAAGAGGCAATAACTTCTTATCATATATTTATTAACAATATTAAGATTTTAAATGATTGCTAATAAAAAATATCAAATTTAACATGTTTAAATATCAATAATTAATTTTTAGTTTTTAAATTTTTCAAAAATAGTTTATTTCAGGAAATGACACCTATTCTGATTTGATAGTGCATAGGTGCTAACCGACACGCTCAGCCACAGCCTCTATTAATTTGATTACCCCTTGTTAACCATTATCAGGTAATTTAATGTATTTCTCCTTATTTCATTAAAGATGGCTTGCATAATCAGTCTTTTTTGCAAAAGCATCATTGAGTGTGGAAATCATGAATTGTAAAACCATAATGATTGTACAAAATTACCATACACACCCTTAAGCATGCCATGCTTGTGCAAAATATTGATTATGCATGGATGAGTGTGTTTTGTTTTACCTTAAGATGTATTTTGTCTCCTTTATTAAAAATAATTTTAAAAGGTGTTTCAGTTCCTAATAACCAAAGCTTAGAATCAACTTTACCAGGTGAAAAGAAGCAAGAAAGCTTTTTGTTCTCTATCTGCAGACCACCTTCATAATGGGAAAAAGATCAGTTTAAAGATTTTAAAATTTAAAAAAAATTGGTATTTGGAAATTGTACCTTTACTCTATCCAAAAAAGAAAAGTATTTTTCATTATCATAAGAAAAACATCCTCTTTAAACCACTTATGCAGTGTGAGGTGGAAGTCTTCACTCCTTTCCAGTTCTGTTGGTCTTCCACAACCATATTAAAAAAAAAATTAAAATGAACTAAACTGTCTTAAAACTAAAAAAAAACTTATGTTTTACCTATTGATTTTTTTTTTTTTTTTAATATTTATTTATTGCTATTTACAACTGTAAATTATAATACATTTAGTAAATCTGATCTAAGTTAAATTGGAGTGTTACAGGCGTGTAGAGAAACTACCCATTGGTAGCACTCTAATGACATTTTACATTAGCTGGTCTCGTGGCCATCTTCTTTTCAGGCGCCTCGGAGGATTGTCAGGAATGGAAGAAGATGGAAGATTAGAAACTAAGGGGTTTGAGTGGTTAAAGAGTTTATAATGGAAAGAGTGATATCTGGTTCGAGCTAGATCGGTTACATAGGGAACATTAAGGTCTTTATGTATGATTTTATTTGTGACAAAGTAAGGAACATTGAGGATTTTACAAAAGCTATTGATTTAAGAAGAAAAAATTAAAAATAACTATCCTTTTATTATTGAATGTGGACTTCAAAAAACAAAAAGTACTCTAGTTTTGTCTACTTCCAAAAGCTATTCTTTTTCTGACTTATTATCAATTAAACCACGTTTTTTAAACATTTTCTATTCTTACTACATCTTTTAAAATCTTTGTATACCAATGATGATGTTTAGTTCTTATGAATTTTAAGGATTTGTAGGATTTAATTTTTTTTTTTAATCCAGTAGATGTATCAAAAAAGTTTTTATGTTTAAACTTTCAAATAAACTGTAGGACAAAAGCCAGTGTGCAAAGATTTTATTTATGTAAGTAGGATGATAATGAATGCTTTTGCAGCCACTATCGTTGTTTAGCCTAACATTTACTGTCAAACTACCAGGATCTACTTAATAGTTTGTAATACTATCAACTATCTGCTCATACATGACCAACTTACTGTCACCAGAGATGCTCCCATTCTTTGAGGAATGGAAGAATGATTCACTCATCTCAAAAGTAATTTTCTGTAATTTGCAAATAGAATTTACTACTGCACCTGTATCCTGAAAATATTCGTCTGATTTTTGTCAGATTTCATCTCAGAAAAGAAGACTTCTTTTTGATATTGTATAATTTTTACATTCTGAGGGATGGCATTGTTATGCTTTAATCATGTCTTTTTTTCTTAGCAGCTTTATTAATTTTGATCTCTTACCTGGCTGGTCACTATCACTGACTGAATGTTTAAGCAATCACATTTTTAATTTACTATACAGCTGTCTGATCATCTACTGAATTTAGTATATTTTGGCGTAATCAAATTAATTTGTTTTCTTTAGGGATAAATGAAACCAAAATATTTCAAACCAAAAAATAAAAAAATATTTAAATATGTATTTGGAGAAAACAATGGGCTTCAGGAATTTATGGTGCTAGTTGAAAATTAGGGATTTGAGAGATTTTCAATATTTCTGTAAATATTGTATATTAGTAAATTAGAGAAGTCTTAATATACAGTAGATTAGTTAAACTCAGTCACAAATGAGATTAAGGTATACAGTTTATGTATCCTTGAGGGCTGGTGGCCAGGGAGGAAAGTTCCTGAAGTGACTGGTATTGTATTGGTACTGATTTTAGTAATTATTATTGTTACAAAGATATTGCTTTACTGTATAAGGGATATTTTTTTATCGGGCTTAATACTGCAGGGTGGAAGTATGGAAATTTATTGAATTAAATACAATAAATTTTATGAAAGCCTGTAACAATGAGGGTGATATAGATATAAAAGGGAATATAAGGAGAATTTGCAGTATCTGGGGTTGACAAGAACTTCTTGAAATAAAATTTAGGATAAATTATAAGAAGAATAAAAACCTTTTTAATTGTAACATTAAACAGATCGTGACTATGGTCCAGAAACTTATAAATTAAGATTAAAAAGATTAATTGTGCTCCATCAGTTCATTACAGGTATGAAATGTATCTTCACGCTTCAACCCTTTAGAGACTGGATGGTGGGAAAACTGCTGAGCTCACCTGCCTGTATTGGTTTTGACGATATTGATGAATAATTATGTTATGATAATTATTCAACAGAGGATTGAATGTCCTTTAATTTGTTTTATTTTACCTTTTTCGCTGGAATTCACTATTCAGGAGTTATAGGCCAAAAGTGGAAAAACAAAAACCCAATTCCTTACTTTATTAAAATAATTTGATACCTAGTTTTACATAGGTCTAGGACTGTCGGAAATGCATTTCTGTGTTAAGAAATAATTTTAATAATTTTTTGCAGATTTATGTCTTGTGGGCTGGGTTTCATGCATTTGAATTTTTAAAATTGATCTGTAGGAAAAAATAAAATAATGAAGTTCATTTTTATGAATTCAAGTGGCTAGGATATACCTTTAAATCCACTAGATTGCACTAGGGATAGAGAAAATTAATTAGCTTATATGCACCAAGTGCTAAACTGGTCGAGCTGATAAATCAGCTCATAATAAACCATGGGGATCATTGCGCTCCAATCTGATGTATCAGCTCATAGTCCTTAAAGGTCTAAAGAAAGAAAAACACTTCAAGGCCTTAGAAAATGAAGTGTTTCATAGAATATTGGCCTAAAAAAAGATAAACCTATTTTAGAATTTAGGAGGTTAATTAATGGAGAATGGCGAGGCATTCATGCCATAAATATAATTAAAGTAACAGCTTCCTGATGTTTGAAATGGAGAAACGAATCCCTAAAATGTTGATCAGCTCTGAACCGAGAGATAGACCTAGAAATGGGAGGATTGTGTTAAGGCGGACTTAGTATGGTATTCAGTGGTGGAAGGAATCTAGCAAACAATTGCTGGTGGTATTAGCATTCAACCTTTCAATAAGCCTTGTTTATATAATTTTGAATTATATTAATTCCTATTTGCTTGGAATTATCAGGAATATTTAACTACCAGGACTTATCTGTCAAGGATCAGGTTCATTTAATTTAATATTGTCCTCACATTACTAGCTGCTTCCTGTAGGACACCTTTCTGTCCATCCTCTCCCACTTTTTGAGTAAGTCCTATTATTTCTAAAGTTCAAATAATTTTTTTCAGAAATGTATTCATTTCTAGATGTAATAATGGGTATTATTAATTATTGCAGCATATTTTCTTTCAAGTAATACAATTCCCTCTATATATGAAAGAGCTGTTAGTACTGTCTAGTTATCTCTGTCATGACCAGTCACCAATACTACTAAAGATTGTGGAGTTTGTTAATTTTTTTGGAATCCTACCACATATTCTTAGCACACATCATACTTGAATCCTTGTAGTGGACTTAGACCCCACATATTTGTATTAATAGAATATCTCTTTGGCCGATAATGAGCTGTAGTCTTACATCAAGGATTACATGAGTGGAGATAAAAGCCTAGGGATGCCTTAGTGGTTGAAATCCAAACCTATGCGGATTTTAGGTAATGTTCTATTGTCTCAAAGCCATCTTGTTGAGGTGTATCAGTGGCATGTCGATGGCCATTGTATGGCTATATCAGATCACTACACTTCTTTTATTCTAGTTTCAGCATAATATCATCGTGTTTTTTGCACCAATCCCATACCAGATACTTATATCAGTAGAAAACATGGAGTTGACTCAAACCTCCAGAGAACCCACCATCATTATTTATCAAAGATGTTTATATAAATAAAAATCAACTATTTTTTCAATAACTTAATAAAGTAGTGAATTAAGGAATGGCATAAAATTCATATCAGGTACCCCAGAGACATACAGAAAAATAGTCGAATATCTTTCTGATTTCAAAGCTTATGTTCGTACTTATGAGTTATGCCAAAAGAGAGCATTCAGAGTTCAGATTGCTGAACCCACAGTCATCAGACAACACAAGTAGTCACTAGATTACCACAATATCAGAGGCCACATGGGAGGGTAAGGTTAGAAATTTGATATTGGCTGGACTTCCTGAGTATGAATGTTGATTGAGGCATGCTAGGATATGGACATTGAGGTTTTAATCATTGGATATTGGTTCGGTTTGCCACAGGACCTGAGACTGGAGTTCTGTATGCTACAGCATTTGAGATTTGGTCACTCCTTAGTTAACTATTCTCGAGGGTTCTCTGGTTGATCTGGGTGATCTAGTAATCTTTTCCTGTTTTGTGGCTGCCTGTTCTCTCAATTTAAAGCGCTTGCATGTTTGACACACCTTATAGTTGGCTGGATGTCTTTTGTGACATAGTACACACACAGCAGGTGTGCTCATCAAAATTGACATAAATGGTGCCCATAATCCTGGCATTTATCGCATTGAATTACTCCTTACATGAGATAAAGTTTTTCAATGAAAACTCAGTTTTAGTGAAGGCAGATAAGGTTGTAAACTTCTATCTTAATTTCGACAAAGAATAAGGACAGTGGTATTATATTTGTTGCACTTGGTTGATCTCTTTTTTCTTTATTATTATTCATAACTTGACAAACATTGTGTCCCATGAATTTAAATGTTTTTTTATGGTTTCTGGTGGTTGAAGGTGGCTTGACTTCTCATCAGTTCACAAATCCCTCAGATCCCAAAACCTTGCAATGTGGGTCAAACATTGGCCTTCAATAACAAGTTTTGAGATACTTTTCTTGAATGCTATCTGGATCATTTTATCCTTTATTGTATTAATTAATATGTATACATTATTAATAAATATTAGGTATGTATAGTAATTTTTAAATCTCTTGAAGCTTATTAATTGTTCCATTGCAAAAGTTGTAATCAATACTGGTCACTACACTTACTCAAAAAGGATAACAAATTCTTGTCAGTTGAGGTAGGAAATAAATTTACATAAAAATGAATCACTGGATGGTGTCAGATTATAATTGACAACAATGATTGACCATTTTCTCATCCTGTATAGGTCAGAACACTTTCCCCTCTCTCCCCCCCCCCCCCATGTCGAAGAGACAGTTATGAACTAGTACCGAATACTTATAAAAACCAGGAAATTTCAGGGATTGATTCTATACCCCAATTTGTAACAAAAAAAGTTATTAATTAACTGTCATACAATTTTCAAAAATTTTATGCAACATTAATTTTTTTATTGAAATTGTATTATAGTATGTGTAATGATTGTGTGAATAATAGATATCTTGGGTTGTTTTTGGTTGGATTTACTGAGCATACACCTTTCTCATGAAAAGATTACTCTCCAGGGAAAACTTCTATAGTGAATAATTTTTAAAATATGCTGATTCCATCAATCCTGGCTCAGCCTTATCAATTTTATTTCAATTAGGGTTTATGTATCAATCTGTTTATATAGTACATTGGGCTACTTTGCCGTATCATCAGGTGTTAGATAATATCATTTTTGGAAGAGATATAAGGAATTTTTTTGTCAGAATTAAGAAGTAGAATTGGCCTCCGATTTTTATCTGGTATACCTTTTGTAATCACTATTGGCTTTCTTCTCCTGGTGTATAAGGAAAAATGTAAAAGGTAAATATGAAAAATATTCATGAAAATAAAAAAATGTATTAATAAAATATTTTGGTGTTACAGTAATTGTATAAAATTTGATCATGAAGTTTATCGCCATTGTCATTTATATCCATTTCCTTGATATTGTTCTCTTTGGAACTCTTGATTGCAGGATGATCTGCTATATCTTGCACAGTTTTGTGCATCTGAGATTCCAAGAAATGTAATGCAGGAATATCATTTTCGGCTTGTCCACTCATTTATATTGAGTACAAGAATAAATAAGGGGCCAATACACTCTAGATGTTAGAGATATAGTATATTTGGTTCTTATTTTGTTCTCATCAACATTTAAACATAGAGGATGTTCAAATGTATCTTCATCTTTGATTTTGATCTTGACTCTTACCTAAAGATCTCTCATAAGTAGAGATAACTAAATCGTAGCTCCGGTAGGTGAACTTTTCTTATACTGGCTGATTATGAAAAGAAAGATTTTAGTTTTCGTATATTTCAACACCTCTTGAAATCCGTTATTTTTTCTCAAAATTTCCTCAAGGTTTTTTTTTCTTTCTCTCTTTTAAACGAACTTTGCAGTCGCATTTGATCAGATCATGACGCATATGACCTATTCGAACGCGCGTCAAAATCACCTCCTCTTTGCGCTTAATTCTAGTTGATGATATCCAAGGGGAAACGTCACTTCTGATTTCCTTTAATCTGTTATCAGAAACATTTTCCCACGTTTATCTACGAAAGACTATCGAACACACTTCGTTTTCAGTAAAGTGAAAAAGGCACCATGATGTGATTTTACCGCTATCAAACAGTTCTTATAGGATATAAAAATAACTATTATATATCAAATTACATGGATTAGAAGGTTGAGTGTCGAGTCATCAGGCGTGCACACTACTTTCTAAGATGGGTAAATTGGAAACCTGGGAAAACATTTCACAGACCGGAATTCTAGAAGGCATGCTGGAATAAAGTAGATTTTTAGGGGGTTGGCAACACTGAATGCTTGGTAATATTTAAGCAAGCTGGGATGGGTACATGGATGATCCATATCATATGATATATGTTTATATATAACCCCTCCCCTCTTCCCTTAAAATTGATTTTTTCAAGCAAATACTAATTGTAATAACTAACAAAGCAACAATTATGTATAATTTTCTTAAAATGTGGGTTTCATTCGTCTTTTCCGTTCTGAAATGATTGATTATGGCTTTACCCCTTGTTTTGGTCCTGGGTACGCCCTTGTACCCTATATAATCGTATATATCCCCATTATCTTTTTGGGTTGTCCCAAAAATATAATTAAATTTTCAAAGATGGTCATAAAATCCGCTTCGCTCGCACAATAACCGCAAGCATAAGAGCTTATGGAAGACCTTTCGAAAGCTAAAGGTGTACATGATGGGATTAAAGACAAAAGAGACCTGCAAGAGCACCGATTTGTCCGAAACTGCTCAACTGGCTATATTTATTCGAGGTGCTGATAAAGAGTTCACTGTCACTGAGGAATTGCTTGCTTTACAGCCGCTGAAAGGAACCACTACAGTAGAGGACATTTTTAATGAAGTTCAAAAGGTATTCACAGTTTTGGCTTGCCATGGTTAAAATTTGTTGCTGTATGCAGAGATAATGCACCTTCTATAGTCGGCTTACGTGAAGGTTTCATTCGATCTCGAGGGCTTAACCATCGTCAGTTCAAGGAGTTTTTGAAAGAAATATCAGCCGAATATGAGGACGTAACATATTACTGTGAAGTCAGATGGCTAAGCAAAGGAAAAATGCTGAAACGGTTACGAGCTTAGAAATGAGATAGCAGATTTTATGCAAATAAACCACTATCTGGATTGAGTGACCCAAAATGAATATGTGACTTAGAATTTCTGGCCGACCTCACAAGCTATTTGAATGATTTAAATTTGAAACTTCAAAAACAAGGACAAAATAAAAAATAAAATTTCCTATCTTTTTTCCAAATTAAAAGACCCTATTTCTTCCTTACACCGTTCCAATGTGGTTTACCGGATACCCTGTTCAA
>NW_027107554.1:200934-202643 GCF_000696795.3 Halyomorpha halys | reverse complement strand
GTTGGACAAATGAATAAATAAAGTGTTGAGACTGATTTGGATATAAAATTGATTTATTTAATATATAGTAAACATATTTAATTGTAAATTAAAATCAAAATCAGAAATGGTTACTAAAAGTACTTGGAAACAATCAACATATACCTTGCGTGTTTGTAAAAATTATACGCCGTAACCAACAATATCACAATAAAGATTTTTAGTAGCAAACTTAAAACGTAGCTGGTTTTAGTTACTAAAAAAATATTTATTGTAATGAAACAATTTTTTTTAATTACTTAATTAATGTGTCTGTATTAACTGAATCATTTCTTGCTCATGGCTCACATCTTATCTTTCTAATCGAATAGATAAAGGATAAAAAGGACGCAATTAAAATAAAATATGGGAAAATTTTCACATCAATGATTTAAGTCTTTCGTATTGGAATGTTCAGAAGGTAACTCAATTGTTGTCATTTTTTTTTCTTTTTGATAGATGTATTTATTGATAGATATTACAATCTGCCACACAGTTGTGGGCAATAGGTAATATTGATGAATGATCTCATACATACTACCTTGTAAATACTATTTGAGTTTTTTTTTTACCGCACCCGGACCATATTCCATTCATCTATTCACACGGTCAATCAACAATCTTCCAGAAAAACAAGGACAGTTAGTAAATGATTTTTACAGCCATTTGAAAGCGTTTCAGAACATAATCAGCTGGTGGGAGGCACAGATGCTGCCTGGTAACAGTTTCCACACTCTCTGTGGATAAAAATATTGCTTGTACTCAATATGCTGAAGAACTCAAGTTACTTTTGGGGCAATTTTTGATTTACTGATTTCTAAAACTTGGAAGGCTCTTTCAATTTATTTGCTACTCCAACAAAAATTAATGTACATAATGCTCCAATACACTTGCAAATGGAGTTGATCGAGATGCAAGAAAACTCGAAATTTGAAGACGTGGAGTTGTGCGATTTCTACAAATAAGACCATTTTCTACAGCTTAGAGGATTCGCAAGAAGAATGATTTCTGCGGTTGACAGTATTTATAAATGCGGACAGTTCTTTTCAATGATGAAAGTTAATAAATCAAACCATCGTACTATGTTGACTGCCGATAATTAGAAAAATTCTTTACGTCTTCGTATCAGTGGGATTAATCCAAACATTGATGGATTAGTTTCCTAAATTCAAGCTCAGGTGCCTCATTGATTTCGGTGTCGCTATTTAACTTTCGTAGTTTGTAATAATTCCAAATTTCACGATTTAATTATAATGTTGGACCTACTTTTTTAATTTAATTTTGTTATTTTATTAAATTGTATTATAATAACAATGTCGTATTATTTCATGTCGGATATCTATCGTTAAAAATATGAACACTACTTTTAAACGCGGCCCACGAACATATTTGCACATCAAAGTTTGGTCCACAACATGTCAAAGGTTGCCCATACCTGATGTATACAGTAGCACCATTTCCCTTTCAGAGTAAAAATGTTTGTAGCTATTTCAAATCAATTTGGAAATGAGCAAACATTAAAATATTTTAAGCAGAGGCTCTCACAAACTTATGAGTTATGGGAAAGAAAATAATAATAATAAAAAGAAAAAAAAAAAAAAAAAAAAAAAAAAAATTATTGGAAGGCAGAGAAAATCGTTATTTAAATACTACAGTAATTCTGTTTTATTCTTAGTTTTAATATTAACAAA
>NW_027107554.1:198654-200460 GCF_000696795.3 Halyomorpha halys | reverse complement strand
TCTCACAAACTTATGAGTTATGGGAAAGAAAATAAAAAAAAAAAAAAAAAAAAAAAAAAAAAAAAAAAAAAAAAAAAAAGAGGAAGGCAGAGAAAAGACACATAGTAATACTGAAATAATTCTGTTTTATTCTTAGTTTTAATATTAACAAAGAATTCCTGATAGTACTATACAATTGAACAAAAATGCATGAACCGTGCATAGTAATTAATTAAAAAAAAAAAAAAGCTGAAACTTGTCATGAATTGTTGATAACCCTTCCTGTAATTTGTGATAAAAAACTGACATTGTTTTGTGAAATTCTCAAAAACTATGAGGTTTATCGCAAACATTTTCCTAAAAAAAAAGTACTTAATTTTTTTTTTTTTAATATTTAACAGTTTTATTTTTTACCACACTAAACCTAAGACCGTCAGGTAACGCTAGGTTTGTTCTAACATGACTCAAAAATACCATCTAACTGTTGGCGCTCGCGCAGTCCGGGTTTAACTTAGGGGTTGGAACTAAATTACCTTGAATAGTCTTTGTGTGGTTGATTCCTATTCAGCGAAAAACGTGACTATTTAAAAAAACAAAACAAAAGGCAACAAAATATCTTACTGTCTTGTTCGGGATTTGTCCATAGCTCTCACGTGCTTTTTTTGCTCTTACATAACAAATAAAGAATGAATCTCTTAAGGTAAAATTTAATTTCCCTTATAGCACTGGTTTAAAACCGTTTTCTATTATTAAAAAATCACAATATTAGAATAGGTAAATCATTCAGATTTATTCTAATATTTTTTTTTTTTTTTTTTTTATTATATTTTAGATATTCTAAACATTTTTTTTTTATTGGATATTTCATATAAGAGACAAAAGAACACGTATTTTCTATACATCTTTATTTAACTTATAATTTATTTGTGTTCTCACCTAAAAGTTGGTACACTCAATTACAGATTTATATTTCTCTTAACAATACACTAACGTCACATCTTTTTTTTTCTCATTTGAGCAATTTGCTCACCTGGAGACCTGCGTTTCTTATTTAAAATCATGAGCCGGGGTAAGATCTTAGATCTTCTACGAAATCTGGATTATTCTGCCCCTGATGGAAAAGCTACAGTTTACAATTCAAATTTCAAATTGCATTGAAAGTAATCGTAAAGATTTTTTTCTTTATCAAAAAAATAGTACAAATCGCCTGCCATGAGATAAATGCTCACGGGACAGTTAATATTCAATTGCAGCATTATTTTGATATTTCTTGATCCATAGATGTTTGTATTGTTGTATTGTTTCTTTATCTCAGAAATACAACATTAAATAAGATATCATTTTAGCTATTCCGAAAAGTGTTATTTTGTGATTGTGTGTGACCGTTTCTGGAACATTACATTAATTGGTTATCACCTGAATCATTTCTTCAGAGAGAATTGATTGGAAGAATTTATCAGTTCAATAAATAACTACACATAGATTATGGGATTTATTTTTGATGAATTTTTTATATCATAACCATTTGAAGAAATATTTGATAAATAATTTATTGATAAACTATTTAGCAATAAAACAAATAAATATGTAAGTAATGAAACGAAAATAAATACAACGAACGAAAGCAAACTATAGTAAACATTAATTATATTATTTCAAAAATTTTTTGAGACAAGGTAATATTTATTAAATAAATCAATTTTATATCCAAATCAGTCTCAACACTTTATTTATTCATTTGTCCAACGTTTCGGCCTTTCTAGCCATCTTCAGGGACATCTAAACATTTAACCGCTTATATTACATCTTCACTTTTAAACATTTACA
>NW_027107554.1:193107-197449 GCF_000696795.3 Halyomorpha halys | reverse complement strand
AAAGAAAAAAATAATAATAAATAAATAAATTTAAAAAAAAAATAATAATAAAAAAAAACTCTTAAAATATATACAAACAAAAGAATAGACAAGATGAACATAATCAAACTATCTGTATGAAAAGTAAATAAATAAAATAACATAATGATAAAATAATATATACAATATGTTGTCATTTCTGTATCTGAAACCAGCGTTAGGTTAAATGTAATTTCTATTACAACTAATGGAATTCGAAATCACTTAAACACAGTTACAATTACTCATAATTGTATTTGATAATTAAAACTACCTAATGGATCATTGTAATTGTGACTCGCAATTACGATAACGAATTGAGCCAAAGAAATTACCTTAGGTAATTGAAGTTGCATTTTACTCAAATATGTCTTAATATAGTGCTGTGTATTACAGAATTAAAAAATTGTGCATGAGCTTTACATTTTATTTTTTCCAATTCTTAAATATAAAATAAAATATACTAGGCCATTCAAATAATAATAAATATGATATTTTCTCTATGCTCCCCTAATTTCTTATTAATATCTTATTTAAACAAATAAATTAAACTATTCAGATTTTTACTCATGTATTTTATATTTTATTTTAATGATTAAAGACAAAGCCATGATAATCTCAACCTAAGTAGTTTCTCACAGATAGGATAGAGAGAATTAATAAAAGAAGAGAATTCGCATTGTCCTTGACAAGAATGTAACTGTGGTGGGACGGAGTTGTTTGCCCCGAGGCAATGAAGTCTGCAATTAGTGCAATGGAAGCTGCAATCTACGAATCCCCGCTGATGTGAACCCTATTCATTTGTGTTTTGATCGACTCTCCTGTTTCTCTATCTTCTTCCACTTCCCTCCTTTTCTTTATCACATCTTCTTTTGATCGCTCTCCCTAATAGCTGTTGAGGTCCAGTTCATAAATAGCGAGCCACTTATTCACAGGCGACTACAAAGGAGACCACTCGTGGAGAACAATAGGTACCCTGTCCTAGGAAATCATTGTATACAGTATGTCTGAGAATAACAGTTGGGGTTTGGTAGACCATTTTGGTTTTGGTTCTTTCTATACATCGAAACCTATTTCTGGGTCGATCTATACCGGAAATTGCTGAAAAAGCTATTGTGAATTTGAATCATACTACATTACTGATAATGATCAATCTTCATGTCTTTAGCAGCAGGGAGTGAAGCCAACTTTTCTTCCTTCTTCCACAAGGTATGATTTAAATTGGGGTCCTACAATTAAATCGTATTGCTGCTTTAATATCATCTATCTCAGTTACATTTCCGTGTTCTTCATTCTTCCACGAAAGCTCAGATTGCCTTAGATCTGTTCGTCTTAATTTTTTTTTTTATATAATTTATTTATTGTTATTTACTGTATAAAAATATATACAAGTAAATTTGCTGTAGGCGACATAGTGACATGATACAAACATATGGAGAATCAACCCATTGATAGAACTCCAATAGAATTTCTAGAGGAGAAGATCTCGAGGCCATCTTCTTTTCAGATGCCTAGGAGCAGTATTAGATAATGAAGAAAAAGCCAGGTTAGAAACAAGTGGATTTGGGTGGTTGGGAAGTTTATCATGGAAGGAATGGTATCTGATTCTGGCCAAATCGGCAACATAATGGACATTGAGGTCCTGATGGATGACTTGATTTTTGACTAAGTAAGGAGCATTAAGGATTTTGGACTGTAAGAATTGGATTCGGGAGGAATTTGATGGTTTAGTAGAGCCCCAAAGCTCAACTCCGTATGTCCAGATAGTCCTTATAATAGTCATGTAGATTAGTCTTTTGTAATGGATTGGCATTTCAGACCGTTTATCTAGTAAATGTTGTAGTCTAAATCGAGGAGCAGTTTCTTGTCTTTTTAGTCTTTTATGAGGATTCCATGTCAGTCGTTTGTCCAGATGTAGTCCTAAGTAACGGGTCTGTAACAGAAATAAGTGGGGTATTATTAAAGGATACTATAGGGCAAGAGGTCATGGGTTTACGACGAAGGATAAATCTGATTTGGTGGGATTTATTGAAATTAATTTTAATCCTCCAATTTTGGCTCCATTCTTCAAGGATGGTGATGTGGGATTGAAGGGTGTCTTAAATTTAAATACAATACCTATCTAGTTTCTAAACCCATAAAAAACCTTGGAGTCACCTATGATCACTATTTAACATGGAATAACCACATTTTCCTAATAATCCGAAAAATGATCCCAATCCTCAAACAGCTCCTAAGATCCCGTAATTCATTTCCTCCAAATATCCGTCAGCATCTAGTATCATCTGATTATATCGCATCTGGACTAGGGACGCCTAGCCTATGGTGGACTATACTCAACAAGAAAAGAGGCCAGAAAGATTAATGAACTGATTCATATATATATTTTATCATCTTCGGTATTCCCAGACGTTACCGTATTTCTCACTACTATTCCGACCAAGGTTAGCGCTATCCCAGTAACCAAATAGTATCTTCTCGGCGCATTTATATTTCAAGCCCTAATAACAAAAAACCTTACTATATTAGGGGTATTCATGATATTGTGTTAAATGTAAAATGTTTTACCATGTTAAATGTTATGAGCATATGAGCAGCCCTATTTAAAGTCACGTTAAATGATAAATACATAAGAGATCCTAGCGGATTTTCTGAGCAACTTGTTTAGTAACCTTTCCATCTAAAACTTGATGTTAATGTTTACTTCTAAGTATTGATTACAGTAATTTATTACAACATGCCTAAAATAAGTGAAAAGTAGGAGTGTAAAAGTTTGGCTACTGATTATATTTTTTAAAAAGTCCAAACAAAGTCAAGACAAAAAAAAACAAAAACACAAACTACAAGTAAGCAACTTAACACGAAAACAAATAAAACGGTGACAAGCTCAGCTGGTCTGTTTCGTGACGTCATTCTCCATTTAACAGACCTAGTAACAGACTCTCAGCAATGTTACATGTTATATCGTTTTAACTTGGTAAAAGAAGGAAATATTTCTCCATTTAACATAAGATTTTCCATTTAACATGTTAAATTAAAGATCATGAACACCCCTATTATTGACCTCCTCAACCTACGTCTATCCATTCACCTGTTAAATACAAGATTCCAACTTGCCGATTTGTACATTCCTTCCAACAGAACTGCTTCCTCTGAAAAATCTTTTATTGTTCGAGCTACTTCATTTTGGAACTCCTTACCCATATCTATTCGTAAAGTTTCCTCTTTAATATCAATTATATATCTATCTTCTTGATTATCAATTTTCTGCAAATTTCTAAATAATAAATATCAATATAAGCTTGGATAAATATGTACATTTGGTTTAAATTTTATCTATATAATTTTTTTAAAAATCAGTTAAGCCAGACAAATGCTGTTGAAATTGTTAATCTCACGGGATCAAATGTCCCAGAATAAAGATTATTTTCTGTGTCCGATTTTAATGGGTTCATACAATGAATATTATAAAGAATGATTTTGATGATTGGTAACACTACGGAACAGTTGGTACTGAATGTTCTGGTTTTTCTCATTATTCTTCTTATCTCCTTATCTATCCGATTTCTGACCAGACACCCCAGTTATTTTAAATTTGTTTTAATGGAACGTATACTTTTTTTACTACATGATGCTTTGGTATTTCAGAGGTGTCCCCCTCCTTTGTCTTGTTTCATCCATTCATGGAAACGTCATGTTTCACTTTCCTTTCTTTCGAAAAACTCTATTACAATCTTGTGGGACTTGAATGACCAAGCATTTTCATTGTTTTGTTCAATATTGTTTTTTTTATTCCATATAAACCTTTCCAACTATCCATATCCTCCGGTTCAATCCTTGTCCAGTTCTACTCAACCCTACAATTCACATTGAAGGTTGAAACGGCAGTGATCACGAGATTTATTGTTAAATGAATTTGAAAATTAGAGTGCTGTTAATGGGTCAGATTCCTCACTCATGTTAAAATATTTTGCGGCTTTAGCGCATATATTCAGCCTCCACTGGTTCTTCATCAGTTACACTGGGGGTCCTCACGTGGAATGAGTAAATATTATACATATTAGTATGCATGTTATTAGTATTTTTATTTTATAATTATATTTAATTTGACATTTTACTTTCACTTTATTTTATTCATATTTTTATTTTATAATTATATTTGCTGACAATCCAACCAATCTTAACACTATCCTCACCACGTATGCCGATGACACATGTGTGCTCGCTGTTAATAATAACCCATTAATTGTATCCCAAAATCTCCAATCACATTTCACAGCCCTCGAAGATTGGTGTCGTAATTGGAGGATTAAGATAAATTCCA
>NW_027107554.1:153778-192382 GCF_000696795.3 Halyomorpha halys | reverse complement strand
TTTCATTATATATAATATTATAGTAATAATGTGAAGCACTTCAACCCATGAAGGGTCAGAAGTTCAGTATTTAGTAAGAATGTACTGTTTTTAGAACAACGGTTTTATAACGAGGTGATTTCACGCTCAACCGCCAGATTATTCCTCAATTAAGGATACCCACTGTATGAGGTTCGGTGGACCCCAAGAGGGCTCCAGAACCCACAGGGTTGACTCACGGCTAAAGTAATCAAATATATAATTATCTACCCCTTAACACTGTGCCACCTCGCTCACTATGTATTACATATATATTGATTATGGTATGAATGTACTTAATCATATCACTATTAGTTAATACCCAATAATCAGGCAGATTGTAATATTTATCAATAAATAAATTTCAACATCATTAAATAAAATTTATCAAGCTCAGGTTATTTCATCATTCATCAGCTAGGAGAAGTGGAGGGAGGGAGTCTCCTTGCCTAACTCCTTTAGTACTTCTAAAAGGTTGGCCCAACTTTCTAATTATTTTTATTCTATCAACATTATTTCCCTATGAACGTAGTGTAAGTTGGATCAAATCGAAGTTCATCTTATTAATTGTTTTGTAGACATCTTCCTGATAATAATTTTTGATATATTACATCATTACTATCATCTTCCCAAATTTTTGTGTTTCTATTAATATTTTCCCTAAATGATGTTTTTTTGGAATGGAATGGTGATATAGGGATTTATTTAAGTTCATAAAATAGTAAAAGACATGCAGAATTTTTATTTTATATTTATTAAATATTAGTATATATACACACACACACATTAATCCATTTATTCTTCACAAAGCACACTTATTTACAATTGGTTTCACAAAATTTAATATTTTAAAACATTATTAAATAAATTAGAAAGAATTTACCCATTCTATTAAAATCACTTGTAGTATATATTATAAATTACTCGCTGACTATCTTTTGATATTTTTGTATGGGCATGTAAAGTGTATAACATAAAACACAGAATTATTAATAACTAATTTAGTTACATATTATAGAGAGAATATTGTGTCAAAAGTTGTTTACATCGTTATACTGATTTTACAATCCGATATCATTATAAAATTATATCTGTATGTTACATTTTTTATTATACACAAACATTTGCACTTATGCATTTATTTTGTTTTGTTTTTAAATTGACAAACGTGTTTCCATTTGTGGTAGTTGGAAAATGTTTTATAAAAACTTTAGAAATAAAATTTTCAGATACAGAAAAAATGTTGGCATAATAATTATGATAAAATCATTTAAACCATCGGAACGGAATTATATTAAATGATTTCAAATTATTACGTTAAATAAATAAAATTAAGGCCACCATGGTCACTGGAGTCTTGGCCAATATTGGGATGTCAATTCCGGACTCTGTCCTGGAACTTGGATAGGCACGGATACTCCAGGTGATATAAGACCTGAAACAATAATAAAGAAAACATAGTTATTATAATTTAGATACATTTAAAACATTCCAAAAATATTATTATAATATTTTTGTTAGTAATATCAAGATAGATAAACGTAAACAAGTACTAAGGATAGCTTACTAGAATGACATAAATTAATGTAATTGATTTGATAATTCTACTAATAATTTATTCATTAAAAGTTATTCTATTAAAGACAAAATACAGTGGTGTATTGTATTAAGCGAAAGAAATCGAGTGAAAATAAGAGTCCCATCCGAATAAACAGAGTCGTATGTACACAGATTCAAATATAAGCTGAGTACGCATATTTCATTCTGCTAGCTGTTATATTTCCAGTAGAAAAGGATAATAGTAATTCTTTAAGGCTTAGCGATGTGGATACCACCAGTTGATGTCTTCAAGCATCTGTCCAGTGATGTCTGTCCAAACCCAAATTAAACAGTTCAGTCTTGAAGCAATCTTCCCACCTACGCCTCGGTTTACCCGTCGGTTCAGTGTTAGTTGACGTTTTAGGGATAGAATCTTACTTGACCACCTTATTCGCCGCAATAACTTCAATTGTATTTACCGAGTGGAGGTTTCTCAATCTGGCTTAGTGAGGTCTTCTAAATTCTCCGGCTGACTCATCCTTTTTCGCTACGAATATTTTATGTAATATAGTGTAATCTTGGTAATCAGAACTAATTGCTGCAGAGAGGTGTTCGGATTACCGAACGTATTAGGAAAAATTGTGTAAAAAAAATTAAACAATATGAATGTACATAACTATGTTTATTTATTTAGTTATTTTTACATATTTTATTAGATATTAGACAGTTTGAATTATTAAAAAAATTATTTTCTTTTACATTTCAAGTAATGCTAAGCGATGATTTAATATTTTAAAACTAAAAGATTGTTAATATATAAGTGTTAAAAAAAAATAAAATAATAAATACTCTTTGTATGGATTTATTTATAACGAGACAAAAAAAAAAAAAAAAAAAGCTCACTACCTAAATTTTTATCATACACATTTCTACTATTAATTAAATTAGTTTTACAGAATAAACTGATTTATCTAATAGATTATTAAGTATTTTTAATTCCAACAAAATATATTATGAACACTTCTGTTGCAATTAGATTACCCGATATCGAAACTGTAAAGATTTCCACGGTGATTGCAATAAGTTGCCTATAGATCGAGAAGTTAAAAAATTTCCTTTACTCATTTGCACTTTCATTTGAAAACATGTTATTGCCTTCTGAGTTTTCTCAAAAAAAGTAACTTTTTTTTTACACCAGTTCGGATCACTGGATTTTTCGGAGTACCGAAGTTCGGGTTACCAAAATTACACTACTTTATTTTTTAAAAAAAACTTTGTCCCTTAGTGTAAGAGGCCACGTTCCGCATACTTAAATAACAAGGATAATAATTTTATAGATTCTTACTTTTAAGTTTCTGGGCATAGGGCGTGAGCTGGTAATATAGGTGGGGGGTGTATCTGGTAGTGACCCTATTGGTCCTTTTTGCCAATCCCATTACAGACCAATGGAGTAATTCTTAGAAGCGAGCTAAGCAATTTCGAAATTGAAAAATATCAATTTCCCGCCTTTATTTCCTTGCTTTTATTTCATCATCAATTTGGTTTTTTTCTAAACGCCGTAGAACCTAAACCTTTATACCAGTTCGAATGCATTTCCTTCAATAAATGAAGAATTGGAAGAAAAATAATATGTTTATAAAAAGGTCATGATCTGAAATGGTTGAGGTAACTGATTTGTTATTATCTAATAATAGATTGGGTTGATTTAAACGTTGCGTCAGTTAAATTATTTAGTAAATAAGTAAGTTAATAAGTAAGTAAGTTAAATTATTTACCTGTCGATGTGACTGGATTAGTAGTGTATTGAGCTTGATAAGGTGTCTGACTAGGGCTGCATGGTGAGTGCCTTGGGTAAGTTGTAAGTCCCAGGCTGGCGTCGTAGCTTCTCGACATGGTGCAATATTCTCCTCGCTGCTGGAGGCATGCAGTCGAGCCTCCAGGACTCACTCCTCCGCTTCCAACCATACTGAATCCACTGCCCATTGAACTGTAAAAGAAATTAGTATGATAATTAGTCAATATGACATGTTTTATTGACGAAAGAAACAAATAGATGGACTTGCTAATTATCTATTGTATCCGTCATTCCCCTAATTCAACCATAACAAAAAACTCAATCGTGTTTACTGGTTGAGAAAAATCAAGTATATAAATAAAGATCGAATAATTATTTAACACACATAAAAGAACAAAGCAATTTTAACCTTGATTAGAATGGGTGGCTGACTTGACTTGATCACAATTAACATTTTCACAACCAACACTAGCGATCCTGTTCACTTCTCTTCTGTTTATCTTTGAACCACACCAACATTACGATAATTACAGATTCACTAAACTTGATAAAAGCTTTAGATTCTATGTATCCAGAACATCCGAGAATTTCCTGCATCCATTTGCACTTAAAAACTCTACACAACATAGGTATGTCAGTAACATTTCTATGGGTTCCAAGTCATGTAGGAATCGCAGGGAATGAACTGGCTGATCTCGCTGCAAGAGAAGCACTCGCGCTTCCGGGACGGGGTAAAGCAATTTTAACTCCGTCAGAGATAAGCAGGCCTCTTGTAAAGGAAGTCAAAGATAAATGGCAATCTATATGGAACGAAATGAGCAAATTAAAAATTATTAAAAAGGATGTCAAGCCCTGGGGTACCTCCAGTCGCAAATGCCGTAGAGAGGAGGTTGTACTGACCAGGCTGAGAATAGGTCACACGAGGCTCACCCACTACTATCTTATATCAAAAGAAACGCCTCCGAACTGCCAGTATTGCAATAACAATTTAACAATAAGCCATGTTTTCCAACGATGCCCATATTTTACACCACAGCTCAACAGCTTGGGACTAAGCCAAGATATCTCAAAAACTATTGGAGACGATGATAAGGCAATAGAATTGGTGTTTCGGTTTTTGAAATCATAAAATTTACTGACAAAAATATAACTTGATCGGAAGAAAAAAATAAAATAAATTAAAAAAATAAATAAAATAATCAAATCAAGCAATAAATAAAATTTAACGAATATTAGCAAAATTAAATAAAATATACATGGCGTTGATGACCAATGAAGTTTGGCGCCACTAAACAACCAAACAAACAAACTAGCGATCCTGTTTTCAAAAGCACGAAATGACTTCTTACATACTCTGAGTGTACTATTGGTTCGAGAGATATTCTAAGCAAGGAAATAGAATGGGTATGGGTCTCAACTAAATTCAAGGCCGGGTTAGCTATAGATTTTTTAGAAGTCTATAATTCTTGTTGTGTATAAAGAACATAGTATTAAATATATAATTCGTACTAACTAAATTCATATTGTTTGACCTGCAATTGGATAACATCCCTCCGAGGTGTCCCATCGAGCGGTCGACTTTCATTTCTGTGGTGGTCCCACGAAATGAAACTAAACTTGACCCACCCACCATGGTTAGAATAAAGTGTCCCCTTGTGGATAATTTCCGTATTTCAGAAATGACCAGGAAGGGTAATAAAAAAAAAGGATAACACCCCTGGAAAATTGTCTGCTGCCATTTAATTATTAATTCATATTTTTTTGGTATTTCTATTATTATTATTAATCACAGTAAAAATATATGTTCAATCCTTTTGAAACGTGGCTAATAATTACTTTTTTTACATATGGAATTAACTTTCAATGCTATATTTTTTAGTCAGAGAATTTGCTAAAAAATATTTCTTAGCTTTTTTTAAAATTGAGATTGCTGGGTAATTTTTTGTTCTTGTCATTCACTGAGTATTCGGCTTTTTAATAGAATAAATAGTTCATTTAGGATGGGCCATTTTATAGGTTACCAACTTTATTTTAGTTTACGACAATTACAAAATAGTTTATGATTAATAAAAAATTGCCTTATTTATTTTAATATCGGTACAAATTATGATCTCCTAAATGATTATTATATTCATGAATTTAATTTTTATATTTTGTAATTGGCGTATTGCAATCGTCCAATGAAAATTTGTGTTAATCATGCAAAATTTAGCTTAACTAAATCAAGTATGAACTACTGATACTATTCCTTACTTCTGGGGTTAAGTCTTTTATTATGAATGTGTTATAAAAAAAAAGGTATAATATACCCTGTAGACATTTCTTGCAGAATATTACATATTGACAAGGAAGGTGATAAAAATGGGTTCTTGGAGGAATAAAAAAAGGAAACATTTACACTTAAGAGTACCAAGAAGGTTTAGATTAAATAGCTAAGTCACATTTTTTTTTAAATACTTGTTAATTTATAGTATGTATTGATTAATTTATTCTTATTACATTATTAACACACACAATTTTGATCCAATATACTCTCAACTTTTATTTTCAGAAACTCTGCGACGTTTCGGCCCTCAGGCCTTAAATATTGATGTCATGTTCTTTAAAATCTTTTCTATAAATAAAAGTTATCTGTTATGAATGATATTTATAAGTGGAAAAAGAGAAGATTATTTGTGTGAAAAAGTTTTAAATGTAAGATATAAAAAGTTATATATGACATGGGCAATTAGTCAGCAGAAAAGATTTTAAAGAACACGAAATCAATATTTAGGTTGTCTCCTTGAAAATGGCCTGAGGGGCGAAACGTTGCAGTTTCTGAAAATCAATGTTGAGTAGTATATTTGGATCAAAATTGCGTGTGTTAATAATGAAATAAACCACTCTCAAACAATCGTTATAATGAATCATTAATCTATTATTCTTATCATTTAATACTAAAGTAATTTATATTAATTAATCAATAGGCTAGTCAATTACATTAAGTAATAGTTAGTTTTACTAATTAATTGTCATTCAATTAATTTATACTAGTTAAATAATACGAGGAGAAGATGGTTGGGGGTGGGGTTAAAGTGAAACACAAATAAGTTGGTGTAACTTATTTAATTGTGCCTAACTTATTTAATCGGTACAATTAAATAAGTTACACCTGCTTATTTGTGTTTCACTTTGCACCGCATCCCCAACCATCTTCTCCTCGTACGTCATCCACGGTCAACTATCTCTCATAATAATTAAATAATAGTTACTTAATACTACTTGTTCCTTGGGTAGAATGAAAATTGATAAATTTATACCTGTAAGTATCTGAAATGGGTGTTGGTATTGGTGGATAGATGGGGTTGGTTGGGAAGGTTGGAAGCCTTGCCGGGGAACTACCCCCTTGTTCGCTGGCTCGCCGTTGGTTGCGCAGTTTCTCTTCGCGCCTCCATTTCGCTCTTCGGTTCGAGAACCAAACCTGGTGAAGAATGGTAGTTGTAAATATATTTCATTTCAAAACTCTTTCTATTAAATGGTACAATTTATACAATTGGCCAATTTAAACGATACAATAGAGGAAGAAATTAACTTCATTGATAAATAAAAATAAAATTTATCGTAGAAAATATTTGTAACCTATGTAACATTGAATTAAATCTGCATAATTACCAAAGTGTGATAAAGTAGGTATGTTATTAAGAGTGAATGAATTTTACCTGGATTCTAGCTTCAGGTAGACCAATTTTAGCCGCTAATCTCTCTCTTGCAAACACATCTGGGTAGTGAGTTCTTTCGAATTCTGAAAAAAAAAAAATTATTATTAATAAAAATATATCAATTTCAGTTTTATTCACATAGTTAGACTTCACAAACTCTAAAAATGGAGGAATATAAGTATCTTTCTTTTACCTCCTCTTTATTATACTATAAGACACACTACTCTAAAAATGGAGGAATATAAGTATTTTTCTTTTTCCTCCTCATATTATAGTATAAGACACAGTACTCTAAAAATGGAGGAATATAAGTATCTTTCTTTTTCCTCCCCTTTATTATAGTATAAGACACACTACTCCAAAAATGGAGGAATATAAGTATCTTTCTTTTTCCTCCTCTTTATTATAGTATAAGTCACACTACTCTAAAAATGGAAAAAAACTGTTAACTTTATCAAAATTTGTTAAATAACCAATATTTATATTAAATTATAAAAAATAGATAGATATATTAGATAATGAAAACAGATATATTGTATGATAACTAGTAATTAGATAACAAAACATGAAATCTGCAAGGTTAGATTATTTATAGCTAAACGACACTCTAAACCAGTTATCAGATACATTCGAAGAAGAATAAATTTGGTTAAATAATTTTTAAAAAATAAGGGTTTCTCATCCATTGTATGCCATTAAGACTGGTAGAATTTCACTTGTCAGTTTGTCTTTTTTCATTGCACACTCATATGGGAGTTCTACATAAACATTTATTTATTATTATTATTATTATTTTAAAAAGAGGATTTATTTGAAGAAATGTTAATTTTAGACATTTAATTGAAGTAGAAACGAAAATTCGGGCTAGTTTTATTCCAACGAAATGACATTTGAGAAATAACTGACAGCAAACGAAGCAGTATATCTTCCTGATTTAACATACAGCTTACATTTTACTCAAATATCGATACAGTTTCATTTCAAGACTCAATGACATTACATTCCCTCTTTTATATTGAAATTCAATGCCTTACCTTTCTCGAGACTGTCAATTTGTTCATTCGTGAATGAGGTCCTGTTCCTCTGTAGTTTTCTTTTCAATCGGAGTCGGGCTTGATCTTCTTCGCATGACCCGGGATTAGAATTGTCTCCACCTGACCCATCCTCTTCCCCATCTGTAAATTTCAACCATGTTTACTATTTTATATTCAAATTTTATGAGTACATAAGATTGTGTTTGGTTCTTAAAATCTGTAATATTCCGTTCATCGTAAACCTACGGATTGCTCTACAGTTTTCTTTTATATCATTCCACTTTACCCTGTTGAAAACATCCACTACCTTAAATCGGTCGACTTAATCGGGGCAAACGACTAACTTTGAATTCTCATATATTACTGAATGGACAGGACATTGTCGTTGATTTGGAGTAATACAACACTTACTAGATAAAACGGTCCAAGCTTCCTAACGATTACAAAAGAATAATTTACATGAATATAATAAGGTATATTTGGAGTTGAATTTTTGGGGCTCCGCCAAAAAAACCTTCGAATTCTTCTCGTATCTAAGACGAATGGTAGGATGGGGTGCAGAAAGTATTAATAAATATATAAATTTATGCTAGTCGGTCAAAATTGATGGCCATTTTTAGAACCAAAAAAGGCTTATTAATTAAATTAAATTAAATCTGTACCGCTACAACCCATGAAGGGTCAGGGGTTCAGTACCTTGTAAGGGAGTACTGTTACTGGACCAAAGGTTGTGCAAGGAGGTGTTTTTTTGAACCCTCAAGAGTTGACTCACGGCTACAGTGTAACAGAAAACAATTTTCTGCCCAGCAGGATTCGAAGTCGGGTCCTTGGAGTTAGTAGCCACAGGCCTTACCTCGCACAGTGATAGTGTGTTAATAAAATAAAATAAAAGTTCTGTTCACGAGAAAATAAAGTCTACTCTTGCACAAAAGTGCAGAAAAAAAAGAAAAATCTGGAAGAGGCTTGTGATGTGGTTACTCCTTTGGAGACCTTTCATCATTGGGTCTTTCGAAGATATTTTGCCATATAATCTCTATAGTACTAAGACGTGGTTGAAATTATAACTTGTAGGAAACTGATGGTTAACAGCGCTTTAGTATTCAGACTTTGAGTGAAAATAACAAGATTCATTTCTCGGTGTCGTCAGGAAATATTGACAGAGCCAGGTGGTAATCAAACCCACAACCTTCTGAACTAAGCATCTGGTTGTCATATTTTTTATATAAAGTTTATACATATTTCTTTTAGCTGATTTTTTAGTGAGAATAACAAAATTCATTTCTAGAGGCCGTCAGGAAATAAATATTGACTGAACCAGTAGGGAATCGAACCCACAAGCACTCTAAGACCCTCCCCAGAGTAACTGTTTGAATATTTTTTCTTAGTTTTGTACTGAGTATTTTTTATTTTCCTTTCTTTTTGATTGTTCTTTTTTTGTTTATGCTTCGAATTATTTTCACTGTACTTTTGTTCTATTTATTGTATTTGCACATATGTGAATTCACTAACATTATGATAATGGCTTCTATTATTTCTGTTTTGCTCTCTATCTCTAATTAATGGATTTTCAATATATTTTTAACAATTTTTGTTATTCAGTTTTATATAACTTTAGAGTATTAAAACTTGTTTTAAGAATAAAAAGTGTTTGCTGAGCACATGGAGACTTTGTATGATTATGAGGCCTGGAACTATTTATTCCAAAAAGTTTTTAATGGCAAAAGTAGTTAAGAAAAGGTTAATCTGACTCTCAATATGTTGGTAATACCAAATAAAAAAATATATATTACGTTGAAATCGATATTCAATTTAATTAATAAACAAATATTTGAGTTTTCTTATTTCATATCATTAATGGTTGGTTACGTCCAGGAAAGAGGGAATATGATCCATATACATTGTTAGAGGTTAGCGTTGTTGGGTTTTCTTCGGCCGGTATAAAGGAGGAGTAGTTAAAACTTACCATGGAGAGGGAGGGTAGCTATTCCTCTGATATTAATGTTTTATTTCTGTAAGGTGGCGGGGGGTGGGTAGATAAGAGAGCCCTGGGCGACGAGGCAGAAAGCCCTGATAAGGGCAAAGTGCCTTCTCGCCTCCACTCTCCTCCCAGCCGTTCTCAAAAACATACTCTCCTCTCTCTCCCCTACGTTCATCTAAAACATTTCCTTTATTCCTCATTTTCGTTTTTTTAAATACATTTTGGTTATTCAAATCTGATCATGGATTCTGTCTGCCTTGCTTAGGAACATGACTGCTGTTCTTTAACTGCATCTGCCAGAATGTATCAGGATCCTTATATTTCGTTTTATATCATGTTTTATCATTTTTTTTGTATTTATTCTTGTTTTAATTGATATCACTATTGGTAATAGTGTTGTTCTCGAATAATGGGCAACGTTCAACAAAAATTCATCTATTAAAATAAAAAAAATCTTAATTTTCCTAGTTTAGCTCCTAGGGAAAACAACTATCAACGCAAAATCTGTTTAAAAATTTTAATTTGAAATTTATGCACCCAATATTGAGGCCTAAAAAACAATGAAGCTATCAACAAAAATAAACTTCAAAAAATAATTTAACGTTGAATTACTGTCAAATTATTAATTTCAAGATCTCATTTAATGAAGTATTGATTACGATCTTATTTTATTAATCATAATAAAATGTATTTTTAATTTTTTTTTTTTTAACAAAAGGATATTAACTGTATCAAGTTAAGACGAGAGTAATTCAAAACATAATAGCTTGTTATTTTATTTTATTTTTTCCTTTCCGGCCGACTTGTGTGAAAAGAATGGAATAGTGTGGCCAACGTCACGTCTAGAACAGATATCATTTAAATTTCTCTTGTTTTTATTTATCAAAGACGATGGTTTTTTTATTCTGGAATGTATTTTAAAATATGCTACAGCCTCTTCTAACTCGATAAAAAATAACTGTAACAAGTTTTGCTAACTTTCAACTAAGCCCTGAATACATTAAACTGGAACTGGAAGGTTATTCTGTAGCTGCATAAATGTAATATTATAATTTCTGTACTGATTAGCTATTAACTGCCATTTGAGAAACTTATGACATAGTTTAAATTCTTCTGATATATATAGTCTGATATAGTTTAGTAAGCAATTACACTCGGTACATTAGACTTTCAAGTATGTTATCTGACTTACAGCTTCCTACGGTTAAAGAGAAAATATACAAACACAACGAATTCATAGAGTACGTTACAAAACTTAAAACCTATATTGTTCAAAACTATTTTATTGTACAAAAAAAAAATTATTTTATTTTTTAACCAATTGTATTAATTTTTCATTTCTTTATAATTTATCTTTATTTACTTTGTTGGAATTTTAATTACTTATTCTCTTTTTTTTTTGCGTAGGTTTTTTAAAAATAATTTTCCTAGTGTTTAAAACAAAAAAATAAGTTATAAGTTAAAAAAGGAATTCCAATCACATTACTGTATCATGCAAAAGATATTTGCTCCTTAGCATGATTTATTTATCGATTATAGCCTTATTGCAAACTGTTCATAATAATTAATAAAAATAACTATTAAAAAAATATTCTTCCATGATTAAGATCTTAACCAATAATTTTTGTATTTATTTTTTAATTTTTTCCCTGATCATTTTAATTATTATATTAAGTGTTTTTACTTGTTCATTTAGATGAACAAAAAAGGGTTAGTTATTTTAAGAAAAGATAAATTGGTAAAATAAAAGATTGCTGGTTAAGTTATTAATAGGGAAGGGGAAAAAAATTACTCCGAGAAGTTTATGCTCGAAAGGAAACATTTTAAGATGAAAAAATATCAAAGATCGATCCAGGATTCGACTAACAGTCAAATCAAATGAAATAACGTAATAATTTCAACTTTTAAAACATAATTGATAAAAAGTAGTTCCATTCACCATTATGGTATGAAATGAGCTATTGCTAATTTCGTTATTGTAAATGGATTAGGAATTTAGGTTCAAATGTTCGATTTTATGTTTTTGTTTATTCATTTTCACAAGTAGTCTTCATGGGTTAGTTAGTTACACTTCAATTAATTTACCATCATATTCCTATCCCGTAATTCCTATCAGTCTTATTATTTTATTGAAACAAAACCATTACTAATATTTAAATAATATTGAACAGATGTGACTTATTTTTTATTTCGGATTTCCGAATGACCAACACCGGTTGGTCCGAAACAGCGACTTTCAATAAAAAAACCAAAACTTATTTTATTTTTAAGTCACATAAAAAAATATCCTGATTATTATTTAATCATCAAAGTATATTTCTGCTTAATTTCATCACATAAGAAAGGGCCCTTCTAATTACTCTAGAAATGAAAGACATATCTAATTTTATACTGCACAATTTATTTCAGTTTAATAATAATTTGTTGATTGTTTCTTTAAATTATAGAATTTTCTAAATATTTTGGATTTTACAGGAAATCTCAGATGATAAGCTATTTTAAACGTTGCTTAATTTTTTGTATTATATTGTACTAATAATCTCGCAAATTAGTCCACTTACCACCGATTTCATTTCAATTGTCCCATCTCTTATAATTATATTTTGAACTTGAATTTTAATAAAATTAATAATTATTTTTTTATTTATTTATTGCTATTTACAACTGTGCGTTGTAATACATTTAGTAAATTTGATCTCAGTTAATGGAGTGTTACAGGCGTGTTTAGAAACTATCCATTGGTTAGCAATCTAAAAAGTTAATAATTCACTAGTAATTTCTTCTTCGCCTGTTAGACTGAGTTAGTTTTTTTTTTTTTTTTTACAATTCTCCGTTTTTAACAAGCACTCAGTGTTATTGTTATACAATTTACATTCGAATGTAGATTGTCACTATCACTCAGTCCAGTTAAAACTTATTACTAGGGACTGTATTATAAATGTAAAATGTCAGGGCTTAATTGTTGACACTGAAGTTTTGAGTTGTGATATCACTGATTTTCTTAAATTGTGGCACATTTGAGAAAAAAAATTATATTTAACGTATTCTTTAGATTGTACTTTAGACTTTAGTTAGTTAATGACATAACTCCTAGTTTTGGCAAAATCTGAAGGTGAGCCCTATTAAAGAAAATAACCCCAGTTTGCTGTTTTGTCATTAAAATACGTCTAGTAAAAAAAAAAAAAATGTCAGATATGTAAATAATTATGCAAAGCATCGATTTTTTTAGTGTTCACAAATTTTTAAATTTCTACTGAAATTTATATGTTAGCTAGAATTTTTAAAGTTAATGTAAGAGTCTGTATTAAAGGTTTGTTCTTTTGACTATAATTTTATACATTAATTATAAATACATTTTTTCCTTTGCTATAAACGACTTTTTAAGTTATCCTAAATAAACCAATGTACTAAGGTTTTTCGTTTTCTTATTCAATGAACTTGAAGAAAGATTCCGTCAGTTGTCTTCTAGTAAACGTTCCTCCAACGGGAAAAACTTCCTGTTTTTTTATTTTATTTTTTTTATTCATGTAGGCCCATATGGTAGTGTAAATAAAAGCTATGGAGACGGTTGGATTAACAGTAGCACGTTACACACTCGAGTTGATAGCTGAAAGGTCAGCAGCCAACAGCGGGAAGCTGAAGAAAGAAAATAATGGATGAACAGCGGGACACACTATGCTCTGATTGGCAATCATAATGTCATTCGATCTCAGCTGACTTGGACATCTGCTGGTCGCATGACCTCCCGCCTTCCTCTGTTCTATTAATAATCAGAAAGACTGTCTTTGAAGGATATCTGATTTGTTCTAAAACAACAATGAAAAATTCATGTAGAAGGAAAGTCATCAATATAATTCGATGTAAGTCGGTGAAACGTACTTTAGGCAATATAACGTGAAAAATAAACAGGAAATTAATACAATTAAAAACCATTAATTTTCGAATAAACCAGTTACAAAAAGGTAGGGGGAATAAAAAATGGCGCCTGTTTCAAAACCTTAAATAAACACTAATTTTTCATTTGGAGCTCTTATATCTTAAAAACTACCAATAACACTTAAAAACCTAAGAGCAAATTATTTAAATAAGAGTAAATTTGCTGAAATATTATCCCTAAAAGAGCTATTTACGTCCAATAGTTCTCGAGATATAGCTTTTTAAAAAGCAAAATTTCTTAAAAATCTACTGAAAGATTAGTGGTTAGTTAATTTATTTTGAGAACTCTATATCTCAGGAACTATGTAACATACAGATGTCTATTAGCACTCAAATTAAAGCTAGTATAATGGTCTATACAGGAAATTAATACAATTAAAAACCATTAATTTTCGAATAAACCAGTTACAAAAAAAATACATTAAAAAAAGAGACAGCTTGTTTGTTCAGATTATTTTTATCACTGCTAGAGATTTGATTATATTATCAATTTATGGCTTTTAGTAAAGTTTTAAAATTAATACGGACAAATAGCATAGTTCTAAAATATTTCGCTGCATTTGTGGAGTGTTGATAGTATTATTATTTTTTTTTATTCTTTAGAGTCTGCTTATCAAAAATTGTCAAAAAAAAATTTTTTTTGAAAGAAGAGATCTCTTCGTTTATAGCATTGTTCTTGAAATAAAAAAATATTTAAATTAATACGCTTCGCTCGAAAATAATGTAAAATGTGTAACATTACGATAATAATTGTCTTTAAATTACCTCGGAATTGTACTGTACTACCTACTAAAGTTGAGGATGTAAAGTTTATGGGTATATAGTACAAATCGTAACTATAGATTTGTAATGGGTTATTGCGAGTCGTTCCTTTAACTAATTTCAGTCCTAACTCTTTGAAATTTTATTAATATAATTACAAATGTTCTCAATTTAGTGATATTAAATAAAATCAAATTGTTCAAAACAAAGTTATTGTAACTAATAACTAATGATAAATTATAATCAAAACTAGTTATCACCCGGGAAGAAAAAAAAGGCAGTTATTTCACTCCAATTTTTTAATACTTTAATGAAAACTATGTATAATTAATAGTCAAAATTGATGAGTCTGCCAAGTATAGGTAGGGGGAATAAAAAAAGGCGGCTGTTTCAAAACCTTAAATAAACACTAATTTTACATTCGGAGCTCTATATCTTAAAAACTACCAATAACACTAAAAAACCTAAGAGCACATTATTTAAAGAAGAGTAAATTTGCTGAAATATTAGCCCTAAAAGAACTATTTACGTCCAATAGTTCTCGAGATATAGCTTTTTAAAAAGAAAAATTTCTTAAAAATCTACTGGAAGACTAGTAGTTAGTTAATTTATTTTGAGAAATCTATATCTCAGTAACTATGTGACGTACAGATGTCTATTAGCACTCAAATTAAAGCTACTATAATGGACTATAGTTTATTACCTTTACCTTCGTAGGAATAGTAGTTTTATTGATATTTGCCAAAATAAAATGATTTATAGTTGTTCGGACAATAAATTTCATTTATGAAAAACTTCATTTCAGAAACCATTTGACGTACAGATGTCTGCCAGCGCTCAAATTAAAGCCAGTTAAATTTACTATGAAGTAGTATATAATGTTTATCTTTGTAGGACTATTAGTTTTTATGATATTTGACAAAATAAATTCACAAAATGTTAATTTCTAGTTGTTCTTATAAAATGTTGGATTTTTAAAAAAATATATCTAGAACCATAAGACATTTGTCTGCCAACACTCAAAATAAAGGAAATTTAAGTTACTATAAAGTAGTTTATGACACTTATCTTCGTGGGGGTAGTAGTTTTTATGATATTCACAAATGAATATAAATTTGCCAAATAAAAATTTGTCCGAACAACTATGAATCAATTTATATTGGTAAATTTCATGAAAACTATTACTCCTACAAAGATAAACATGATAAACTACTTTATAGCTCATTAAACTAGCTTTAATTTGAGTGCTAATAGACATCTGTACGTCAAATAGTTTTTGAGATATAGATTTTTCAAAATAAATTCACTAGCTACTGATCTTTCAGTACGTATGGACATTTTTATGAAATATTGTTTTTTAAAAAGGTATATCTCGAGAACTATTTAACGTAAATAACTCTTTTAGGGCTCATATTTTCTCATCTTTAAATGACGTTTTCTTGTGTTGTTCCTGCTTTTTAAGATATAGAGTTCCGAATGAAAAATTACATTTTTTTATCTCTTTTAAACAGCCGCCATTTTTTATTCCTCCTACCTATACTTGGCAGATTCATCAATTTTGACTAGTAATTATGCATAGTTTTCATTAAAGTAATCAAAAATTGGGGTGAGGTAACTACTTTTTTTCTCCTCATGAGCTCTTGTAATAATAGTTTAATACTTTGTCTTTGATTCAAATATTTCACGATGTGTACGACTTAAATATTTTATTTTAACTATTACCTAAGGTGATAATAAAATTTAATTTTCTTGATGAATTAACACTATAAACTACCATATACACGACATTATAATGTTAAAGTCTTCGAGTCTATGATGTACTACTCATTTCACGTAAACTGTTCTTGATTTATTAAGAGTCCTCCGGGAATTAGTTTGGGCAGTGAACTAGGAGTGGTAAGTGACCAGTAGGTTAGAGGGAAGCCGGTCCTGATACTGCCTACGGTAGGGTATGCAATCTCCAATCGCGCTTCACTGCCTCCCCACAAAACAGACTCCACATATCTGCAACAGATAGCAGCGACCTCTCCTAATAACAAACTGATACTAATTCATCCATTTAGTCTACCAGTAGCCACTCCACTAGCCCTCCACAATACACTATGTATACTATGTATTGTCAGCGTCTATACAATCATACCTGTATTCATATATATTCTATCGTCGGATTTTGTGTGAGAATTTTTTTTTTCTTTCTTAAAGTTTCCGCTTCTTCAATGGTTTACATTAAATTTAAAAAAACAAACATATAATTTGACTGTTAATAGGGGTTAGCTCCAAAGGGAATTTGTAGTTACATGGCAAAAATGGTATCGTGTTGAACCTAAAATTATATTTAGGAGATATTTCATTTGCGAATTTTATTTATATATTTTTTTAAATAAATAAAATAATTTAATTAATATTATATACATAAAAAATATTATAATTTATATAATTCTTAACAGTGATATAGTTTAAAAAAAAAATAAAAGAAATTAGTGTATAATATTAATTTATTTATTTTAGACATAAAAGCACCGAAAAATGAGAATAGAAGAAAATAAACAACAGAAAAATGTTTATAATAAGTTACGACAATTAATTCCTTATTTTGTATGCATAAAACAATATTTTAATAATGTGACTGGGATGAGTGAGGATTGTAGTATGACAATGACCAATGAATTAGGGCCGAAACGTCACACACAAGTGTAAAATAATGTAAAAATGTTATAAAAATATTTATAATATGCAGTACTAATTTTCCCTCTACGCCACAACCCCAGATGAAGACCTGAAACTCAGGTCGAAACGTCGCCGTAAAATAAATAAATATGATTTTGTTTATTTATGTTGTTCTTTGCTGACCGCACCCCCCGACAAACTTCTTCAAGCATTAATCTACGGGCAACTATCTACACCTCAAAAATATTTATAGCTATGTAATTTTATAATAACAAATCGTGGGTGTAATGTGGGCCATATGATTTTCCTCAATCATTTTGAGTAGTATATATTAATCAAATATTAAAAATAATTTAATGTATTTGTTTTCTAGATGTAGATTAGACATTTATTTAGTAGTAAAAAAAAGAGGTAGTTCCAACAATCTAACTTGTATTACTTGGCTCAAGAGACTGTATTTTTGGTTGAAAATACTGTCCTAACATATTATTTTAGGACCAATTAAGAAAATTCATTAAAAGGGTTTGTTTATTATCACACAACTTATAATTTTGTGATATTTTTTTCAGTTTTCCGAAATCTTTTTGCAACAAAAAACCCTTCTGTTTCTGTTATTTAAGAGCGTATTAATTGTTTGTATATTTAGGTTGGATTGTACATCATATTAATAATAAATAAATGATTTATTAAAAATAAATAAATTATTTATTATAATAAACCATACATACCACTAAATCGCTGGTATAGTCCCCTTATATAGGATGTACAAAATTTTTAATTTATTTTCATATATTTAGTATTGTTAATATGAGGAGATGGTCGGTGCGGTCTAAAAATTAACTTTACTATTTTTTTGCCGACGTTTCACACCACGAATTTTAATTTTAATTAATGTCTTTACTTCACAATCATATTGATTTAATGTAGTCTGTGAACCAGTGGAAAAATGCTAATTTATTAAATCAGGCTAAAACGTTTTAGAGTGTTCGAATTCGAATAAATGTTTTCGAAGAAAAGATAGAGTGTTCTATGTATTTTTTTAATATTCTTAATAAGTTGTATATCATAAATATTAGAATGTACAATACATTATATTGTTTTGGCTATATTTGTTTACAATTCTTAGGCATTTGTTTCGAAATAAACTCCATATTGGAAACGAATATGTTATTTTTTTTTAAATATACGAACACTGTTTACATTATTTTCTTCAATTTTCTAATTTTAAATTAATATGCTGATTTATTAACTGTTTATTTTCTTGCGTTAGATGTATAAAATGCGTGCAATTGCTTTTTTTATAAATAAGGTAGCATGATTGATATCAAATTAAATGTTTTTTTTTTCTAGAACGAAATTGAAGATTTTCAAAGCTCTGAAGATCGCTTTTTATGGCACATTATCTCCTAGTACTGGGAAGTTGGTAAACAATTTAATGAAGTGATATGAAGTAATAGACGGGTTAGTTACGCTCAAGAAGGAGAAAGCCATCTACATAATTTCTGTCATGTCAAAATGCCACAATGAATTCTTTTTTTTTTTACATTTTGATTTGTTTTGTAATCTTTTGATCGCAAGAAATCCTAACAATAAACTTCTGAATTATTGAAATTTATTGTTAGGATTTCTTTTTTTCCGGTGTTTATGAATTTATAGATTGCAGTACAGACACAAAAACAACAAAACCATCACAAATTTTTTTTTTTTTTCAATATAGTCAAAACTTTAAAAATAACGGTCTAATTCGCAATACAAACAATAAATAACAGAACTGTCACAACACCGAGATGATTAGTTATTTTTAAACCTTTTATATCATTAACTAAAATAGTACTAATACACTATATACACTAACTAAAAATATATATAAATATTATTTATTTAAAAATATTTATCCTCAACTGGGTTGAGGCTCAAACTAGCGCATGCGCACTGGTTTTCCTTCTTCAAGTTCTTTACTTATCCATATTTAATATGTAGTTGAATTTTGTAAAACATGGCATACCTTCTGCAAATATTATATCTTGATTTTATACGCCAGATATACCGAATTTCCCGCTTGAATATCTCAGGAAATTTATAAGATATTTTAAAGTAATATTGCAGTGTTTTGGCGGCAATTTATCTTTACGTAGAAAATAAAATTTCCAACGAGAATAATACTGCAAATGCAATAATTATTTTTATTATTATATTTATTTAATGTAATACGGGAAAAGTTTAATTATTATTATTTTTTTTATTTTTACAAAAAGGAACTATCATAAGAATAGGAAGAGAAGATAGATATTATGAGGATGTAGAAGAACAGGGGGATACATGGGCAAGGTGTTGGCTCTCACAAAGAAGAGATGAAGGATGAGGGGATTTAATACATTACTATAGCGGTAGGGAGGGGGGAGGAGGGGGTTGGGGGAGTGGCTAAGGATGGCGGCGAATGACCCCCCCCCTCCATTAGTGTCAATTAATCATCTATCAACACTTCTGTCAACCACCAATCGCCTTCCAGTATTCTTATTTATGGTACGGGAAGTTACTGATGAGACCTAATTTTATTATATAAATGAAATTAATAACTGAAATTCATTCTCAAGTAAAGCTGTATCAATTATTAATATCATTCAACTCTCCCTCAATATGTTTTTATTTTATAAACATAAAACTACGTTCTGTGAATTAATTCATACTTATCTCTATTGTCATTTGTTATATTTTCAATACAAAAAAATAAATAAATAAATAAAATTATATATTATTGTGATAATCTACTATTAAATTTTGGAATTTTATCGCATAAATAATTATAAATATTTGAATTAAAATTACTTAGATTATTAAAATAAAATTTGTCATTTATTTATTTTTTTAAATCGATAATTGAAACAAGACACGAAGTTAGAGTGATCTCAAAAATAAAAAAATGTTTAGGATTGAAAATCATATTTGTAATAGCTGCACGTTTGTAGTATTATATAAATATTATATTTCAAACTACATTACATGATATCAGAGTAAAATAATATTAAAATTAAAAACTAAAATAATAACACGTTATTTTTGAACGAAAGTATCATATTTCTGTCAAGAATATTGATAAATATTGTCAATGAATTTGAGTCTTTGTATATGAATGAGTGCACTGGCAACCTGAAATCAAATTGTATTTGATAGTTTATAATAATAATAATAATAATAAAGGCTTAACGAACCCGAAGGTTCGATGCCGATACCATCAAACGCTCTATGCATACATCCTTCCAGTGATTTATTCAATTGACCCAATTCCACTAAATCTGTTTTAATACAATCCTTCCATCTACGTTTTGGTCTACCCCTCGGACGTTTACCCGCTGGTTCAGTGTTTATTAACATTTTAGGGATCCGCTCGTTACTAAGCTACCTTAAATGCCCATCTTATACGCCGCAATGCTATAACTTGAATTATATTTACCGGGTGTAGGTCCCTTAATTCAGCGTTGTGTAATCTTCTAAAGTCTCCCATTAATATTTGATAGTTTATGGACAAATTAAATGGAAACGTTTAATGATATTAAATTTTATTATTTTTGAATTTCGTGTTTTAGATAATTAAAAATAAATTTGAAAAAAAAAATTTATATAAATGTTTAAATTTATTAAATTTACTAATTATTATTTATATTTCGCACTAATACGATTGTGATAATTTTTGTTTGTACGTTTAGTTATTGCTGTAATTAGCATAATTATTATTTATACTCGACTATTATTGAATCATGAAAACATTTTTTTAATTGTCGGACTTTTTATATTAAATTTTACATTTAATTCTTTTTTTTAGCTCAAATTTCATGAAATAAATAAAAAAAAATTAAAAATGAATATGAAATGGACAGTTTGATTTGTTAATTGAGGAATTGGAGATTCAAATGAAACGTTTTTGGGCATAGAGACTAATTTTTATGGCAGTGTTCATTCCGTCACTGCTTTGAAAGTTGTGCACTTATATTAGCTGTCCTGGGATGTGATTTATTGGTCAATGGAATTGAGAGTTCAAAAGACACATTATCAAACACTCAGATATGCATCTCAATTTACTATTTATATAATTGTGATTGAATTGTAAGTCAGCCTAAAATCACTTCGTTTAAGAAAGAGTAACAAGGTGAAAGGAAGTGGGAGAGTAGGTGAGTACAGTGGCTGTGTTAGTGTTTATAGGAGGTGATTAGTGCCGAGGGAGGCCCGTGGTCCCAAGGGTAGGAGCTGCTAATAACGTGTCAGCCTCTACCCCTTCCTCTCTCCTACCCCTCCTATATCTCTTTCTCCTCCCCCTCCCTTTCCTATCAGCTGCGATATGCTAAGCGATCCTGGGAAACACATAAATATAATGATATTCTTAATCAACAGTCTTGGAAATGCATGCTCAATGAGTTACAGTTGTAATTACCTATTATTACAATTAAAACTGAACCTTCAAAAGTTCGCCTATGGTGTGTATAGATGTCTGAGAGAGGGGTCCTTTTTGGTCTGTTAGTGTTAGATATGCTGTCTTTGTTCTTAATTTTTGTGATATTACAATTTTATGTCCTTATATGATGCCTGAAATGGCAAAACATTGAGTAATTAGTTACTTCCTGATGTTTGGGAGACATAAAGTTTTAGTATTAGATTCTTTCAAATACATCCTATCGATATTTTGTTTTCTTTTTGGTTTCAGATTTTTATTTATTAATAAATACTTAGTCAATAAATCTTTGAATCCTAATACGTGACTCAGTGTCTTAGTTAGCCTTGCTTAGTTAGAACGCAGTATCCAAAAAATCACAACATTTCTAATTTATTGATAATTTACTGCAATGTAAGACATTAAAATCGATAAAATTATTGAGTTTACTGTTTTATAACTTATTTAAATTAAAGCAGTGATGTGAAAATCTTAAAAATTACTTTATGGGAGATACTGCGCTCTATTTAATGAGGGCAGTACAAACATCAGAAGGTATTGCCTTTGTAGTACATAGGTTCATGTATAACAACTTTTTTTTTTGTAATATGTTTGGAAAGATAAAGCTTTAATGTTAATAACAAGTTGGACGAGATGGGCATTCTTCCTCTACTAACGTTAAAAGCCCCAAGCTTGTTAAAACAGATCAGCACATCAAAAAAGGGGCGCTCAGAGGAGGACAAAACGCGTATGAATTGCGTTTATCGGCGCGTGTGCGGAGGAATGCAATATGTGCTTTGAGGAGGATAGGCAGCCGCAACCCTCGTTTAATATGATTTTTGTATTGACCCGCCCGTTGAGCTTCGCTTCACACGGAACTCTCCCTTCATCTGCATTCTCTAATTGGCCACCAGGCAGAAAACTCCTCCCCAATAGTCTGGTTTTTAATCAAATCCCGGCGTATCTTTAATTAAAAGCAAACTCTACGGAAAGAACTCGTCCGTACCGCCATTGGATGAAGATGGTATCTTATATTATCCTGTCTGAACAACGAAGGTAGCACCTCGCTTGAAGTGGATTTGAAGAACCCTTCATATCTTTGGGTGAGTGCCAGATTTATATAGGAACGAGATAGGTTACCATTACTCGCATGACAAAAAACGCTTATAATAACAAATTTTGAAATCATGATTTCATTGCGTAATTTTTACGCGTTCCTCAAGGAAGGTATCTTTCCAAGCTGGACTGGTCATTGGAATCAAATGAAGCTACCTCCCAGAGTGGTGATTAGACGGTTAATGAAGGTTGAACATTGAATTAATATTTGAGAAAAAAACATTTAAACAATGAAAACCGCTCTCTCAGAATCTTGATTCAACTCCAGGCTAAAGATGGTGATTTAGTTTCTGTTTTATAGGCCGTGACCAGCCTCTGTGACGCACATCAACTCTCCTTGGAATCACTCAACATCCACAATCATACTAGCAGAGGTGTTCTTTGATTTTGAAGGAAATCTGGCTCTTGTGCTGGTTCCCAACCACATCATCTCCCATTTTTTTCAAGAATTTGTGCCTCCTTATCATAATAGGCAGTAATTTCAAGTCAAACATAATATTTTCGTAAATTTCAGTTTCTGTGAAGACGCTCGGATATATGTGAGTTTCAAATCTGAGTAAAAACTCTAAAACTACTTTAGAACTGTGTATTATGTGACAAAATTTAAATTAAAAGCGTAAAATTTAACATCTAAGCGGGAAAATAAACGTTATAACTCACCATATGTAGTAAGTAACTTGTATGTAGCTAATCTTCTAATATTTTTTGTATTTTGTTTCCCATTATTCAGACTGTATGAAGCTTGTTGGAATTTTCGTTTATTCTGGTTTTTGACCTCCCATGCAATCTCATCTCGACTTTATATGAACTTTCAATAATGATGAGCCGAATATCACTGCAACATGTTATCACTCGGGTGATACTTGGTGGCATGAACGTACTCTGAAGTTGTCATTAACATTGTTATTTGTTACTCCTCGTCGGTAAAATAATAAACATTTGAGATAGCTATTTATTTATGTTACGCCTGTTTCGCCAATCACCAACAAGAGAAGGTACAAGATGTACCTCCCAGATATTAATACCGGTATATGTTCATGCGTGTACGAAAATGGTTATCTCCCCTGCAAAATGTAGCAAAAAGGGAGAGAATGACGGGAGGGGAAAAACCAGACTCCCCTTCTTGCCACCCTATTGAAATAGAATCATTTGGCTGTAAGTAATTTGCTTTAAGGCAGGACAGGCCATCTGACAACTTATTAGGAAGACCCTTCCGAAAGCCCAAGCTCGGATAAATCGTAACTCATCATCTCCTTGGGTCAGTTAGATAAACTGTAGTCTGGGAGTCGATTAAGATCATTCTCGTAAATAACTCAAGAGGTAATTGTCTGATCCAGTTTGTCTTATCCTAGTTCAAATGTAAATATATATATACATACATCGCTGTGGTCAAATATCAATCAATTCAAAAAATGCATTACTAAAACGTTTTCCAATATATATATTTTCAATGCCTTTAAATAAGATTATTTGCTATTAATACTAAAAATTTCCAAATACAACAATTTTCGAATGCAAAATATTTATACGAATTAGTTCGCCACCATTGTGAAACAATTTAATTTATTCATTGAATAATAAGTCCGATAAAAAAAATAACGTAATAAATTAGTATCCTCGATATTAATTGACAATTTATGAATATGAATTATGTATGTATGGGAATGACATAAGGGGGCAAAGTTTAATGTATATATAATAAAAAAAAGAATAATCTCAACGATAATAAATTATGTCTGTGAATAGTCAGGATAAAGTAAATAAAAAATTCCCGATCTCTAGTTTTAGATAGTTTTTAAGTTTTTTTTTTTTTCAACGATTGGTTTACTCAATAAATATTTTCATGGCAAGACGGCAAAGGAAGACTACCTCCTATTATTGCGTCAGATATTACAGATATCTAGATAGATAGATAGATATTATAGATTGAAACGTCGTAGCAAAGCGACTAATACTCTTGGTTATTAAAAAGAAATGTTTTAAATATAAGATAAAAAAAGGAGCTGAAATGAATATCTTATAGATAAATTCTTGACTATTAATACAGTATTGGCTTATATCATTGCTAATAGAAATTTAACTTACAGGTAAATATATTCTTTTCGTATAAATTAGTACAACAAAAGTATAAATAAATAAGCTTATATTATTTATTTTTTTTACAGATGTGTATAACACTGTACTTCATAGATCAACTATACTAAAAATTACTGCCTCTATAAATATTTACTTTAATATAAATTGATATTTATTAAATTATAGTAATTGATTAATTATTGGAATGTTGATTTAAGGTTATTATTTGAATTTTTAATTAGGAGAAAACCCGATAAAATCACACGCTCGGTCAATGAAGCAATACCAGAAAGAATTTTTTTTTTTTCCCGTCTCGACATAAAAGAGACCCGAAGCTAATGAGGCCATGAACGGTTTGAGTCAACATCGGTAAGTGAACAAACAAACAAGTCCTCAACAAAAGAGGCTCCTGATCCAATGTGCAAACAGCGCCTCATGCAGGAGCTCTTTCATCCAAGCCCACTTTAACCCTTGAACAAATTAGCTTTTTCTCAACTAAAGGGAGAGCCAGAACCCCAGCAACCCCGGCACCCTTCAAGTACACCCAGCCCCGAGTCTTCAATGTTTATAAGAAACGGTAGGCTAATTTTCGAATTCGTCAAAAACGTCGTTATATCCATATAATTTAGGCCGTTTTGTCAATGATTAAGCAAATCAAAATAAAAAAAAAAACCTTGTATAAATGTGAGCCACTTTTTTATTTTCTTCAAATTTGACACATTTCAAGATTAAGTAACCTAAAATTATAAATCTCAAATTAATTCTTCCAGTGCCGACAGAGAGCATAATACATATGGGAACAATACCGGACCGATAGTAAAAAAATCACAGGTAATAATAAAAAAATATAATTTAATAATTATAAATAAGTTAATAAGAATCCGCTCACGCACCGTCACGGCTGTTTTTTTTTATTTGGCGCCCAAATCACAGGCTCATTCAATGTATAATGATCCCCGAATGATGACATTACTATTAAATCTTAACTATTTTTTTTTTTTTTTTTGGTTCTGTGTAATGATTTTGTAAGACTTTTTAATTGTTTTATATTTACTGATATCATAAATAATTAATTCCAACAATGAACCATACCGTAATTACTCGGACCGTTTTTTAATTGTTCCCAGATGGTATTAGGGTGTTTATAATGTTTAAGGAATTTATTTTGAGATGGTATTCTCTAGCAATGGGAATAATAAGACGCCATCGCTACGTTACGATATATCGTTGTTGGTACTTTTTGCAAATACTATGAACAACGATTTATAGTCGTTTGGCACTGAGAGGGTTAAAATAGAGAGGTTAGCGTTCCGAAGCGTTGGTTAGGGGTCTATCATGCCGTCAAAAGATGACAAAGAATGTCCAAGGAATAGACAGATCGTTAATTAATTATTCTGGGCTCCTTTACATTTTTACGGTGGTCGGTAACCAGTTCAAAGGCGTTTCAAATTAACCAACTAACTTTCTGTTACCTCACTAATAGGTTACTCAATTCAGAAAGAAAAAACAAATATGATATCAAAAAATTTTAATATGAACCTATAATTTTACATGAACCTATAATTTACAGCCCGAGTATAAAAATTAGCTATAGTTGAAACTAAAAAGTTGCCATGGATACGATATTTATTTATCAATGATTCATTCATGATTAAGAGTCGTATCCATCGCAATTTCAGTTATTAGTTTCGATTGTAGCTAATTTTTGTCAATCTGTTTACAGCTCACTCAAGTGTTAGGATTTGTTCTCGAAGGAAGACGATGATAGGATGAAGAGTATATACATAAAGCTATATTTTGTAGCTTTTAGCTCATCGCCAGGTAATTAGGAACTCCTGAGTCCATGTTAACCAGTTTCAAAAATTGAGTAGACTGTATTGAGCGTGAGTGTATGTTTCATCAGCCAAGCTCAAAAACAAAAAGTTGCTTAGAAACGGAATTACGTATTAAACTGCCGAACAAGCTTTGCGGATCTACTAAACCTTTTAATTCCTCTCGTATTCAATCCTTACAAACCAAAATCCTCAATAATGCATACTTTGTCACAAATGAAATCATACATAAAGACTTTAATGTCCCTATATGTAAACGAAACCGATATAAATCCTTCCATTATAAACTCCCAAACCCACTAATATCTAATCTAGTTTTCTCTTCCATTCCTGACAATCCTCCGAGGCGTCTAAAAAGAAGATGGCCTGGAGACCTTCTAATTTAGAAGTATTATTAAACTACCAATGGTTAGTTTCTGTTCACGCCTGTATCACATCATTATCTTATTTCAAATTTACTGGATGTATTGTTATTTAAATACAGTTGTACATATCATTAAATAAATTTTTAAAAATTGCCTAAATTGCTCATGGTTAATTTTTTACTTAGACGCTTTTCCTGCATGGATGAATAAAATCGATAAACCACAAAGAATAAATTCGTTTCTGAATACAATTTCTCGTAAGAATCTTATCATAATTGAGGGATTTCTTAACCTCCCTTGAAAATTATATTAAGGGATTAACTCCAATTCCCTAGTATACTAAGTAGACAAGCATAAGCCACATACATGTCAACAGTTTTTACCGTACTCTTTAAATCAATATCAATATCAATATAAAAGCGAATGGTCTAATCTTTGTCCAGGATGGTTTTGAATTAATGGACCGATATACATGGTTTTATTTTTTCAAAATGTTCCCTTTCACCATGGCAAGGTTAAAATATAATAAAATCTCTGAATTCTCGAGTATAAAAAAAAGTTATGAACAAAATTAAGTGTATTTGGTTTGAAGCTCAGAAATTATAAGCTTTTTTTCACTGTTATTGGACACCAAACGAGAATTTTGTTGTCAATTGTTCATGTAATCGTTCATAACTCCTCTGCATTTTATACAATTCCTACTTTAAATAGAGCCATTGGAAATCTGAATGTCTGTTCTTTCAGACTACATCAATGAAACGTAGATTTAATTGCCTAATGCAAAATACGGGTTTCAAATAGGAAAAAAAAATCACATGCTTTATTTTATATCTCTGGCTCTAATTTATTTAATTTGACCCGGTTTGTACTCTTTGGTGCAGTTTATAGAGCCCTAAACCTAAATTTATATTTTTAAAAAGAAAGCCAGGCCGATGTAGGGGTAAGTTTTTAGACTAAAAAATTTTATTTTCCGATTTCGTCGAAAAGCCGTATTTAAGGGTTTTTTAAGATGCTAAAAATGAACATCAATATCACGAATATCAATGAATTTGTTTCACTCCTAAAAAATATTTTACCAAAATGAGCTCGGTTTGAATTTTCTCAATGTAGTACTAATATTGAAGCACAGAGAAGGTTATTATTAAAAAACTATTCATATTTCAAGTAGTATGTACCTGAGAATATGATAGATAATTAGATTAATTTTATTTATTCTTGTTTGAGAGTGGTTTAGTTTATTCTTAATTTAAAACAAATTTGGTCCTTTTTTTCTCTCAACTTTATTCGTTAGAACTTTTCCAACGTTTCGACCCTCAGGATTCTCAAGGAAACCTTCATATTGATGTCATTTCCTTTTTCAAGTCTTAAAAATGCAGGTTAATTGCCTTTGTCCCTAGAACTTTTTGAAGAAGTTGCAAATGTGAATGAAGAAAGGAAGAAAAGTGTTTTATAAAAGGTTTAAATCTAGGAAAAAATTATTTAGAAAAGGTTATATGGGGCAAAGGCAATTAGCCTGCATTTTTAATATTTGAAAAAGGAAATGACATCAATATGAAGGTATCCTTGAGAATGATCTGAGGGTCGAAACGTTGGAAAAGTTGTAAAGAATAAAGTTGAGAGAAAAAAAGGATCAAATTTGTTTTAAATTAAGAATAAATGATAGATAACAAAATTGCCTTAAATAATAAGAAAAAAACACCTAAATCAGACCAGTATTAACGATGATACAGCGAAGTTAATGGTTATCAAATACGTCACCACAGCCATAGTTATGTGTAGATTAGCTTAGTAGTATTTACGTTATTTATGTATTTTTTGTTTTTAAAAAGGAATCAAATGCCGATTGTAGGACCAACATTTTAGACTAAAAAATTTTATTTTTTGATTTTTTCGAAAATCCGTGTTTAAGAGTATTTTTATGTGCTAAAAACGAATATCAATTTTGTTTCACTCTTGAAAAATATTTTACCACATTTTGATAGGTCAGTCGGTCGGAAATGTTTCAATATAGTACTAATATTGAAACGCAATAAGGGCTATTATTTAAAAACTATTTATGTTTCATGTAGTATATAGATGAGAATATTATAGACAGTCAAATTGTCATAAACAATAAGAAAAAATCACCGAAATTGTACCAGTATGTACGATGTTATCAGATACAGAAGATAGTTACCATCTCATCATATCATCTACATATACAAAAGGGAAGTATCAAATCTTAGCACAAAAGTCATAATAATAAAGTATACATGTATGTTTAAATACAATAATATTAATCAAACTATCTATCTCGTATTGTGATCATTAAATCTATATACATCCTTAAATATAGCAATAGCATTTCCTACAACTTACAACTATCTCGAGACTAACTGACCCAGTCTCAACATAGTTGTAATAACTTTTTTTTTATTATTTATTTATATAATATAATTTACAACTGTACAAAATAATACAATAAGTAAATATGTTGTATGCTTAATATACACTTGAAAATCTTGGGAAGGAACCACCCATTGGTGGTACTTCAAACATTAATTTAAATTAGAAGGTCCCGTGGCCATCTTCTTTTCAGATGCCTCGGAGGATTATCAGGGATTGTTAAGGATGAAAGATTAAGAATTAATGGGTTAGGATGGTTAAGGAGTTTGGAATGAAAAGACGCATATCTGTTTTGGGCCAAATCTACAACGAATGGAATTTTAAGATCTTTGTGAAAAAGTTCTTTAAGTTATTAAGATGTAATAAGTTAATAAATAAAAATAAGTATTAGATTTTTACTCTAGGACTACTAGATCGTTTAAGGTTTCCAAAAAGTAGGGGGACAATTTTTTTTTTTATTGAATGTGCTTGCAAGTTATATATTCGGTTCTGGTCGAAGGACTCGGTGGACAGACAGGTAGGGAGATGAGCTGAGCACTTGGCATAAAGAAGACCAAAGTGAATTAAATGGTGAGGGCGGCAAACAATAGAACGGTGTAATGGCATTTCAATTCGATTAGGGCCTTGAGCGATCAGGTGGAATCCAATATGTGCTCCTTTCACTCCTCTCTGCCTCTCTAAGCCCTTAATATCATTTTTATATTGAGCCTTTGTCCCTCATTAGTTACACTTTAGCCTAAAAATCTACTTGTTGTCAATTAATTTACATGTCGCCAATTAAGTTACACATTGCCACCTAATTTGCATGTTGCTAGCAACACTTGTTTGTTTAATTTTTAATATTCTGAGATCTTCGTTTTTATGTTGCCTGATGTGTCTTGAAAAAAACCAGGAACTAAAGTGGAAAGCGACGTTTCCGTGCTTTCTAATATGCATCGTATATAGTATATGTTTTTGTTATAAATTAAAGCATTTACAATAAAATAATACACATAAATAATGAGTTTTACATGTTTGTGTAACCAAAATTACTTTTTATTTATTACTAAGCAAACATTTTTTATAGGTACTAAAATTTGAGAAAACGTATTTTTTTTCTTTAATTGGAAGAAGATAGTTGACGGTATGAAGTAGATTGTAGAAGATAGTCCGAGTACCGGCCAATAAAGGTATCAAAATAGTAAAAGAAAACTATTCATTGTTAACCAACGTTTCGCCCTTAGGGCTTTGTCAGGGCTAAGTGAAAAAATGAGATACAAACATTTTAGAACTAACAAAACATTAAAATAAAAACTTTATTTTTTATTTTTTTTTAATTATTTATTTATTGTAATTTACAACTGTACAAAATAATACAATAAGTAAATATGTAGTATGTTTCATATACACTTGAAAATCTTGGGAAGGAACCACCCATTGGTGGTACTTCAAACATTAATTTAAACTAGAAGGTCTCGTGGCCATCTTCTTTTCAGACGCCTCGGAGGATTATCAGGGATTGTTAAGGATGAAAGATTAAGAATTAATGGGTTAGGATGGTTAAGGAGTTTGGAATAAAAAGACGCATATCTGTTTTGGGTCAAATCTGCAACGAATGGGATGTTAAGGTCTTTATGAATGAGTTTATTTGTGATGTAATAAGGAGCATCAAGGATTTTACGTAGGGTTTTGGATTGTAACGATTGGATGCGGGAAGAATTTGATGGTTTGGTGGAGCCCCAGAACACAATTCCATATGTCCAAATTGGTCTGATTATTGTAGTGTATACTAATTTTTTGTAGTGAATGGGAAGTTTAGAGCGTTCGTCAAGTAAGTGTTGTAGCAAACGGAATCTACGAGCAGTTTCTTGTCGTTTCAGTCTTGTGTGTGGATTCCAAGTAAGTCTCTTGTCAAGATGGAGTCCTAAGTATCGAATCTGTTCAACAGGCGTTAGTAAAAACTTTTTAAAACAATTATCATTTTTATAGAGTACATAAAAAAAGGATAAATAATAACAATATAAGGAAGTGTACATGTAGGAAGTTACTAATAAATATAACCAGGTGTCATAAAAGTTCTAAATACAGATCTAGATTAATAAATTGTAGGAGACTACTTATTAAAAATAGTTATAAATATGGTAAAGAGGTAGGTATTTATATATTATAAAAGGTAATTAATTACCCCTATGTTTATTGTTTATTTTTATCAATTTTCTTAATACATCTCTTTTACATATACATCACCTATCTGTTCTGCCTTTTACATCTACCTCTTTACTATATATATAACTATTTTTAATGAGTTGTCTCCTACAATTTATTAGCCTAGATATGTGTTTAGAACTGGTTATATTTATTAGTAACTTGTTTCTAGTCCACCTAAATTTATACTTCCTTATATTGTTATTATTAATCCTGTTTGTATATACTTTATAATAATTGTTTTGTTAATTCTAAAATGTTTGTATCTTGTTTTTTCATTTAGCCCTGAAGAAGCCCTGTAAAGTGGGGCGAAACGTTGGTTAACAATGAATAGTTTTCTTTTACTATTTTGATACCTTTATTGACGCCACCAGGGCTATCTTCCTACAATCTTTTTCTTTAGGTTAAGTGCACCACATGAATTTTGCTAAATAAGATGCTAGGAAATTCCGATTTGTTCCTCTTCTTTTATTTCCACCATTTAGACGATCCCCATAATCTTTCGATTTATAGTGTATTCCCTAATGTCTAATAATTGTGTCAACGAAGAGATATTTATGCTTTACAGTTTAATCTTTATAGCCTATTCTGTATAAATATATCCTTTCTATGAATCTGATGCAACTACACTACCCAGACGTATTGTTCTTTCAATGACTTCTGATCTGTTAACTAATTCTAAAAAAACATTCATTGGTTTCTCGGCAAATCCCTCCGAAAACCCATTGTTAAGAAAGGACGCGTCCTACGTTAATAATTAATAGTAGTAATATTTAGAGCTTTAATATCATTATATATAATTTTATTACAACCAAAAAGTAGTTAGATAATTATTAAAAATGTTTAAATGTTATTCATGTCTAAATGTTTTAATAATGTTAATTACTATAGTATCTTATTAACGAGATTATTATTATGATCGTTGGGTCGAGTAGGCTTCACAGTAATTGTTGGAGGAAAACATAGGATTGCTGGTGCGTATGGTATACTTTATAGATTTTTGGAAAAATAACCACTTTGGCAAATGATGTTGATGCTGAGCGAGTTTATATGATTTAAGAGGGAAGTACCATTGCTGATTATACAGTCCAAGATATTAATTAAATTATATGATTAAAGGTCGACTATTTATAAGGTAATTAACCTGACCAACTAAAGTGTTCTGAATTTAGGCACCGACTTAAATTGAAGTGGATACGTTGGATTGTTCACCTCTTGAGCGAGCGGAAGTCTGCTCTGATCCAAATAAAGTGTAAATAATAGTAGAGTAGGTTATAACCAATAATAACTACACATTATACATGTTGTACTGACCCTACCATCATGTTGGAGTAACACTTGTGAATTATTGCCCTATTAAATAATTAATACGTTACGATGTTTTCGATAATTGAATATATAATATTATTCTTTAATCTGACTATTTACAAGAGATGTGTTTAGTTGACAGATAATTTATGCTACATCTCATTGTAGCTGTGTATAAAACTGGACAAGCGGGAGAGGTTTCGTCGAGTTATTATAAATTATATGGATGTAATATGCCTTGTTTAAAGGGAAGAGGGGGGGGGGGTTGAGGGAAGCTGCTATCTACGAAAACGAAAGGGGAGAGGGTCGTTTTTAATATAAGGGGCGGGTAGTTGTGCGCTAGTTTTAAAGCGGTTAGGTCTCCCCCCCACTCCACCGCCAAATTCCACAAATTTAATATCCCCTTTTGAAGGGTGGAGCCATCCTATCCCCTCCACCGAGAAATATTAAAAGATCTTTGTGCCAGATACGGCCTCCCCTCCCGCCCGCCCCCTTAAAGTTTTAACGTTATTAACTTTGAATTTTGTTCACCAATTATTATCAGTTAGGTGCTATCTGTGGCTATACCATGTACTTTATCCTTTAGAGGATCGGCATTCGCCTGGAAAGTTTTTATAATTGAGAGGATAACGCCCCGCAGTGTTTATGCATCTTGTCAAAATTCCTGTACAATATCTGTTCATAATGATGAATTCTGAAATTTTCCTTCTGGTATAATTCCATCATTCGCAATATATGTGGTTACCTACGGCTTATATCTTAAATGTATGAAGAGCTACAAAATAAATAAATCAAGATATAAAGTATATCTACCACAATACTGATGGTAGAAATATATAAGAAGCTGTATTGATTCAATTATTATTAGAAACAAATAAACGTTTTCTTGTTTTAAAATTGGAATGATATTAAATTATAACTAATGTAAACAATACAGCAAGAATAGCGAGATGATAAAAAAATAAATAAAAATAAACCGAAGAAAATAATATAAATTTAAGGCAGAGATTTTAAGTAAAATTAATTTATGAAAAATATGGGATAAAATTAACGTTGATAATTATAATTAACCTTGATATGAATTGTAATAATAAAATAAATAGGAAATTGAACCAAAATATGGTTGAGAGAAACAAATTAAATGTGGGGAAGATTACAAATATTGTTTTGATAAATTATCGTAGTGAAAATTAACAGTGATTAAAAGTTTTAATTTTTAATTTGATATGAAGAATTGACAAAATAGGTAATTGGACACAAGCTTAGGATTGCTTATTAATAAAATTATATGATCCCCTAATGTTGTCTCATACGGTAATTGTGGACTGAAATTAATGACTTACCTAAAGTTTTTTAAAAATTGATGCGTTTATAAAATCGTATTAAGGAATGATAATTTATTAATAATATTGTTATGTTTTTGTAAATTGTTAAAAATCATATTAAAATAAAAGCTGTTTGTGATAGATTGTCCTTGGGGATGGCCGAATTCATTGTAACGTCGGACTTTTCGGAGAAATATAAATTGTTTTGAGACTAAAATTGGATAAAATTTATTTTATTTAAACAATATAAAAATGATTTATTTTATCAGTGGATTGTTGCAAGAATGCTCTTGCCATTGCTTATTCAAAAAATGAACACGGTTTTGTATTAAGGGCCCTTCATACACGATTAATATTGATTTTCCTCATTATATTGACCATATGAGGGGTATATTGTAGAAAGGATATTGATACAAGTATTGGTATATATATTATAACTATAGTATTGATCTATAGACCACATTCAACAATATTGTAAGTGTGGGCATACGGAAATATAATAACGTCGTCATACTGAAGGATAAATTGAGAAGCATTTATTGATTAAAATAAATTAAATAATTAATCTATTTATTTGTAATATTTTGTATGAATGATAAACATAAAAAGTATTAAATGATAAAGATAAAAATGTGAAATGTATCTATTTGAAATAACTTCGATGTACAAAGTTCAATAGTGAAAAATAGATTCATGGCAGTAACGTTTATTAAGATTTTCATCTTAAAATGATGTATTAAAGTATTAAATTCAGGATTATTAAAATTGTGAGGCTCATTTCAAAGTAATATGTTTGAATTTATTATCTAATTATAGCTCCTCATTCTACAAATCATTTTTTTTCAATATGTCAATTAATAACTGAATAATTAAGTTGAATGGCATGAAGTGAATTAGAAAAAAAATATTACTTTATCAGACCATAATGGGCTTCCAATGAACTTTTCCATCAATGTTCCAATAAACTTTTATTTTGTATGTAAACTTTTTTCATTACAACATTTGTCATGTTGTACTACTTGGAATATTTTTTTTATTTTAATTTTAAAATCAAAGGTTTCTGACTTTTGTCAGGTTAAAAGCCCTGTATTTGGATTTATGTAGTAGTGTGAAAATATATAAATTTGAAAACTAAATTGACTGATCTTGATCTTTTTAGTAAATAAAAAATCATTATTAGTAACTATTATCTGTTCTCATATCCATTAATAGGCGTAAAAGAGTAATTTATAAATATGCGTTAAATTATTACGAATAATTAAATTACCTTTCTTTGTTGTTATGTCGGTGACGAGATCGGCCAAATGGGATGGTGGACTGGGCTGGAACGGGCTACCGCTTCCTGGATACCTGAAATTTAAAAATATGTAAAAATATAATAATAAATAGAAATTAGGTTTAAAATATAACTTTCAGAAGAAAAAAAAAAGTGGAAGGATTATATTTTCGATCAGTGGTGTAGTGGAGGTAGAGAGGGCCGCAACATGTCGCAATAAATAATATCTTGCGAAATATAGAACCATTTCATTTTATGACTTTTTTATTTGTAACTTTTACAATATACGATAAATATGATATTTCTCCCCAAAAAGTATTTTTAGAATTACTGTATATTTTGGTCTTTTAAATTGAATTACCTAAATAAGTGGGCGCCAAAATTTTCCTCCGCTCTCTGCGGCTGAAACCCACACTACGCCATGTTTACGATTCATATATTACTAAAACATATGTTCTTTGTAATTGTTCCACAGACCCATCTCTTGGACTCCAACTCGGTTTGAACACTAGCGGATCCAGCTGAAGAACGTGGAGCCCAAAAGAAGGTGAACAAATTATTTTTCCCTTGAGAACTTCTTTGTATTAAATGTAAATCTAATAGATGCCTTTAATATCATGTTCTTAATTAAAAAACAGGCCGAATTTTAAAACTTAGTGTTCAAACCATATTTATTAGATCGAAATTTTTGATTAGTTGTAAAACTTGTGAAATTAACCTGGTACCAGGTACGTTCCGGGGTTAAAGATAGTATAACAAAATATTTTAGAACGTAATGGGTGAAGGAATTAGATAGTGAAGGAAACAAATATACTGGAAGTGGATTTAATAATCATATCTCATTTTTGGTACTGATAATCTTGTGATTTTTTTTTTAAATTTTGTTTTAACAAGTCTCACATCAGTTTTATGTTGGTATACCTCTGTTCAAAAGTATTTTTTTGCTTATACTTTATTTATTTCAGTTTTTACTGTTATTTAGTTAATGTATCTATTGATTTTGATAGTGATGTACATATATACTTATTTTTATTTATTTGTATATACATTTTTTATATAGTTATAGTCCTTATCCTATTGGAAATTTTGAAAATCCACTTTAAAAAATATAGAAATGTGATATATACATAAATTATTATTCAGTTGTAGCTGATTCCGATAAGACATCGCGTTCGTTAGAAAATATTTGAAGGAGTTTTGGATTAGTTTAATTGAAAAAATGCAAAACATTTTTTATATTCTGAAAGCATTGCCAAAAATGTACGCGTGACAAAGAATTAGTATGTCCATATTATATTTAATTATACAATTGAACGATAATATTAACTTTTTTTTTTTGTTTTAATTTCAATTGTAATAGAATAATTGAAATATATTTTTATCTGATTTTTTAAAAATTTGTTTCACCTCTACTCCATTGACATCAAGAATTTTTTGTTAAAAATACTATCAATCAAATTAACTATGTGAACATAACACGTTTTATCAATCTGGTTTTGAAAACTAATTCCTTCCTATTAGTTGATTTGGTGTAGTATATATTTTATTGTAAATATTCATTTTGTAAATATTACTATGAATCAGACACACTATATGAAGATTAGACGTTAAATATTAAAAAAAGTCGATTATATTATAATTGATACAACCCGCTTTCAGTAATGAGAACACAAAATTATATAATAATATAAATGAAAGCTACTCTTTTTAAGTAGCGAAATAAAGATTAAGAAACTTTGTTTTTTTACACTATTAGGCTTTCGAGAAGTAACTTTATTTGGAAGGAAGGGGGGTTCGAAAAGGGAAAAGTTTTTAGAAGCAATTAATAATGATTCCTAAGAATTTTCAAGCTGTCTCGTGTTAGGCATGCGGCCAGGAAAAATGCCCTTCATATTTCATCGGATATTACTTCAATTTTTATTTATACTACTTAAAAAGATTGTTAAATATATAATGTATAACAGGTTATAATATGATGTGACAAATGGTAGAAGGATTTATTAAGTAAATTAAATGGAAATTTCAAATAGATTAAAATAAAATCTATGTTTACATCGCATTCAGCTTATTTACAATATTACACCACACACAGCAATGTTACTTAACTTTTTGCAGCCGGCTTGCCACCTGTGAGTTCAAGTGTCTACTCACTTTCACTATCTTATTTTTTAGGATAACCTTGTGAATCTAATTGAATTTTAAATTTCAAGTAAAAATCCAATGGCTTATCAACTTGAAGCTTATATGAAGAATAATTTTGAAAGGTTTTATGTCTAGTGTAAAGTAAACCGCTACAACCCATGAAGAGTTGGGGAGCAGTACTATGAAAGGACTGTTACTAGACCAACGGTTGTACAAGGAGGTAATTCTTTTTTCAAGAATAAACTCAATCGTCAATTTTTTTCCAATTAAGAGCACCCGCTTTACTGACTTCAGAGGGCTCTTGAACCTACAGGGTTGACTCACGACTAAAGTAACGGAATAAATGATTATCTGCCAAAGCTGGATTTGGAATATGATGAAATATTCTCATTATGAGTCTTGGATCAAGAAAAGATATATTATAATGGTGAAGAAAGCACTATGTCGTTAAATATACGTCTTATTGTAATCTAATACTTTCCAAATATATAACTTGTAAGTACAACCAATTAAACTGTTGGGTTCACGAAGCTTTCCGAAAAGTTTTAGTTTATTATGAAGTCAAAATGTTGAACCACGTAATTATACCTCAATGCAATAATTCTTTTTCTTCCTTTCCTCCCTTTTGAACCGAAATATATATATATATATATATATATATATATACAAATTATATATATATATATATATATATATTTTAAATATAAATTTATATTTCTCCTCAAGAATGCGTGTCTCTGTCATA